>NC_033634.1:168564-231556 GCF_001540865.1 Ananas comosus | reverse complement strand
TTTTTTTTTTTTAACGAGTAATGAGTACAGATAAAAATAATAATTCCAATCCGAATAAGTTGGATTTTTATTTTTTAGAACCATAATCAAACCAATACATCTTTACTATCGATTAGATTGGCACATTTGAGTTTGGTCGGATTTGGGTTTGGGTTTCGGTTAATCTTAAATATCTTTTCCTATTTAATGACTAAAAATAACAAATATAGTATTAATTTGTGGTTTTGATTGATTGATCAAACTAACAACTTACATTTATAATTAAAATTAAAAAAATTCTATTTTGAATTTAAATTTAGAATTAAAATTAATAATACAAGTTTAAATATGTAATTTACTACAACATTCATATGCAAGTTAAAATGCATTACTAAAGTTAGTTTCAAAATCAAATTTAAATTTGAATTTTATATTTAAATTGAAAATTAAAATTTGAAATTCAAATCTTAAACAATTATAAAATTTATAATTTTAATTCATATATAAATTTAAAATTTGATTTTAAAATTTTTAATTAAAAATTTATGTTTAAAAATTGAACTTTTAATTTCTATCTAACCTTTGATTCAATGTGAAACTATAAATTAATTAAAAAATATATAAGTTTGCACATGAGGGCAAAGTGGTTCGACCACTAATTAATAAGTTTTCATACTGTTGTTTGTGCATTTAAGATATTTTTTAATTAACTACCAACATTTTTTATATTTTTGTTATTTTCATAATTATTTTATAATTATGTTTGTATATAAGTTTTAAATATTAATTTTTATTGCGACATATAATAATATATACTGGTAATTATAACCTTTAGCAACATTTATTATATAATGTTGGTGAATTTATATATTCAGCAACACTTTCATTTGTGTGTTACTAAATAAAATAAATAGTAACGTATACCTAAGTGTTGCTAGAAAAATGTTGCTAAATATCAATATTGTTGTAGTGACTCTTATGAGTATAGAGCCCTTCGTACTCATAAGTTATTTTCGATGTTCGGGCTTCCAAATCGACGATCCACACCGTTAAACATGATCTAGAGTATTTGAAACTTCTAGAAAATAAATTTCGTAACTTTTCAAAATCATTATAAAGTTCATCAAGCGGATGTAAAATGAACGGTCAAAATTGAAAGACGTCCTAAAAATGGATGATTGGATCCTTCAATTTAAGATCGGGGTTATTAATTTTTATCTAGGTAATGAATAGAATTTTCTATAAAAAATTCAAGCTATCCTGATTCTTTTACACCGTTAAACTAGTAAGTATCACATACCGGCCGTTAAAAATTGTCAATTTTGTGAGCTATTGATTGTAAGGTAAATGATATCGAAAAATTATAGAATTTAATTTCTAGAAGTTTTAAATGCTCTAAAAAATGTTTAACGGTATGGATCGTCGATTTGGAAGCTCTATTATCGAAAACGACTTATGAGTACGAAGACGATCGTACTCATAAAAGTATAATAGCCGGACTCCTATATATATATATAGAGAGAGAGAGAGAGAGAGGTAGGCTGGTATACTATCGGTAGCACGAAGACCTCCGTGCTACCAAGTTGTTTTCAATGACGCTGCTTCCAAATCAACGATCGGCTCCGTTAGACTTGATCTACACTATTGAAAATATTTGGAAACTAAATTTCATAATTTTTTGACATCATTTGGCTAGTGATCAAAATGTCTCAATACTGACAATTTTAATGATAGATTTGATGCGTTTGTGAATTTAACGGTGTAAAACAATCCAAATTTGATGAAATTTTTATAGAAAATTCTTTTAACTATTTAGAGTAAGATTAATATCTCTGATCTTAAATTCAAGTCTTTTATCATCATTTTTTATGAAATTTTTATTTTTCAACTGTTCATTTTTAGACTACTTGTTTGATAGGTAAATGATGCCGAAAAATTATGAAATTTAGTTTCCAAATACTTTCAATAGTGTAGATCAAATCTAACGGAGCCGATCGTCGATTTGGAAGCAGCATCATTGAAAACAACTTGGTAGCACGGAGGTCTCCGTGCTACCGATAGTNACTAAATCTCATAATTTTTCGGCATCATTTGGCTAGTTATCAAAATGTCTCAAAATTGACAATTTTAATATTAGATATGATGCGTTTGTGAATTAAACGGTGTAAAACAATTCAAATCTGATGAAATTTTTATAGAAATTTCTTTCCACTATTTAGAGTAAGATTAGCACATTTAATCTTAAATTCAAGCCTTCTATCATCATTTTCTTAAATCAGTGATAAAGTTAAAATTAAAGAATACTAAAGTGAATATTTGATAAATCTAGATGGATATCTGAAGTTTTTTTGTATATAATTTAATGAAATATTAACGAAAAAGCTACCGAAAAAATAAAAACGAGGGGATGCAAATTGATATATTTTAAACCACAGGAGGGTCAAGTAAGAAACTACGAAACCATAGGGAGAGTTTTCGAAGTTTTTCATAATAATAATAATAATTGTTAGTGCTGCTGCTTTACCTGGCGCCGCCTCGAGGGAATTTGCAAAGTCAGCACACCGAACGTGATAAGTTCACCCCCACCAACCATTTGACATTTGTAAAGCCTACATTTTTAGTGGAACATTCTTTTCTTTTTTTTTTTTGTAGAAAGTTTATGTTGTTTTATATATTACTATTTTGTTGATAGCTATCTCAATTTCAAAATGTTAGCGTAAACAATAATTTCTCCAGCACAATCATCCAGCTAGCTTATGATATTTTTGAAGTCTTTTATTGCGGACTTCAAAAGATTTTTGAAATTGTTTTTGAACACAATGGTGCATTATCTATTTTTTTTGCCATATAACTTAAAGCATGCAGCAGATGAAAGAAAAAAAAAGAAAATTAAGGTGTGATTCTATCAGGAAAACTAGATAAAAAATAAAGAAGGGGTTGTTGGAAGGATTTGCTGGGCCTTAAGATAATGGAATAATGATGAGTCAAATGGTGTGACATCCATTCTCTCTTATAGTGCTCCAAATTGTTGGTTAAAGATGATATTTGAAAATTATTTCTCTCTCTCTCTCTCTCTCTCTCTCTCTCTCTCTTACTTCATATTTTAAGTTGACTAATGCATAGAGGTTTAGGCATCAAAAATTAGGTACGAGTTCGATGCAACACATCCTCTTAAAAAGTTAAAGGTTGGGTGAATCATCCCACATTCTCTTCAAATTTCTGTTTCTTAATTTATTCGGATCTAGGACATCTTTTTGTACGTAATTAGGTCAATGGCTTTGCGTTGCTCTAAATTATATCATACATATGTAATTTAATCCTTTCTATAAAATTCTTACAGAGACACATGTTTGGGACACTTTTATCTAAGTGTCTCATTTATGTCAAAATTTAAAAAAACATCTACTAATGCCTTAATAAAAAGTCGAATCCAATAAAAAAATAAAAGGTTACTAACTCAACCCACCCAACCTAACCCATTTGGCCCGATTCCAAACTGAAAGGAAAAAGAAAAAAGAAAAATCGATTACTATCTCCCATTCTCCCCTCACTTAATCCACTGAAATTCTAGACGAAGGGTCCTTTCATCTCGTCCTCCTCAGCCACCGCAGCCAACGAGGTAGAGTTCCGACGGTTGCTAGATGCTTAAATAAGTGTTACTAAATTAGCAGCACTTTTTTAGGTTATAGCGATACTCTTTAACTGTCGCTATATATCTAGCGACCCCACATATAGCAACACTTTTTAAAAGTGTCGGTAATTTAGCTAGCAGCACTTTTTTTTGACCTATACCGACATTTAAAAGTGTCGCTATAGACCGTTTTTATTGTAGTATATCCACAAGTCTAACCAGTCCCTCCTTTTTGGGTTAACTGTAGCAATTAGCATACATACTTCCTAAACAATATATAGCATATATGAAATTAAAATTGCGACGAGTTGACACATTAATTAGTACTAGCAACATATTAGACCCAAATTAACTATCGGCTTAAAATACTTTAAATTCAAGTTGCCAATATTAATTTATATGGTGGTATTCTTTCATATTATCCGCTGTTAGGCGGAAGTGAGCATACTCATACATACACTGTGGTGGGGCTACTGTAAGTAAAATTACATTTTTTTTACATGCTCAAAATAGAGTATTTGGTGGTTTCACCTAAACCCTGCTCCAACATCTGTACAAATGTCGAACCGGTTAGACCGGTCCGAACCGGTTTAATAAAGGTTTATAAATGCCCCATGCAGACACATCCCCAACTTCTTTCTATATCAACAAGCCTATATATCCACCACTAACTCACAACACGAAACCAAAGAGTGTGTGTGTGTGTGTGTGAAAGGAGAGAGAGAAAAAAGAAAAAGAGGACCATGGGAGAGGATGTCATTTATAGCAGAATGTATAGTGGCCAGGAGGGGTGGTGGAATAGCAATATTCCAAGGACTAGCTGTTTCAACGGTTCTGCCGTGATGTCGGCATCGATATCATGCTCGACGGAGTTCACCGACGTCATGGGCGGCGGCTTCAACTGGGCGGCCTTGGCAGCCGACGTGCCGCTGTCGCAGTCGCAGTCGCAGTCGCAGTCCTCCTCCGGTGAGTCGCCCGGCTCGGCGGTCTCGAACAACTCCTTATCTTCTTTCCAAGACACTTATCATGCGGCCACCGCGCAGATGACGGATCTGGCCGCAGTATCCTCTCCTGCAGTTGATTGGAATCAAAAACCTCTATTGTAAGTAAGCCTCCTAAATTCAGAGTTCTACATACATACATTAAAAAATATATATATATATATTATTTTTGCGGCTCGGTAATTAATTAATTTAATTTTGGGGTGGCTTAATTAGTTATTCTATGATGCATGTCTAATGTAATTCGGGTGACATGACAGGAGTAGGGAATCAGGGTACCATGGCTTGTTTCAAGAAGGCAACAAGAGTAGTAGTTTGAGAGGAGATGATCTCCAGCTGCTTAATCCCAATCCCAATCCCAATCCCAATCCCAATCCCAATCAGAAAAATAACATGTGCGATGAGAACATCTCATCATCAGTCTCATTATCACACAACATCAATCAAGGGCTCCCCCAATACCAACACCACTACGAGTCCTTGTTAAGAAGCCTCCTGGAACCTGAGATATTGGAACCTTATTACACACAGCCGCTCCCCGAGCCCTCACCTCCGAAGCAGCAGCCACTTCAATTCTCTACTCACATTAACACATCCTCCGCGATTCGGCCGGCTACGACTCCGATCAGCAAGGATCTTCGCCTTTCATCGCCCCGTAATGATGTAGTAGTCTCACATCATGCTCTCAAGGAGATCAACTTGAATCGCAGCAACCGTGCCACGAAGGTCAGTAGTGTATATCTATACATATATCTATACATATATCTTCTAATTACATAACTACGTACTGATCATTAATAATTTAATGATTGATTATTTAAGTAATTAAGCCCTTAAATCTTTTGTTTTGGGTCTAAATTTGATGCATAATTTTCAGTCAGTATCGGAAGGAGCTGGCGGATTGAGCCCAGACATCGCTGCGCAGCAGCCTGCTCTCAAGAAGCCTAGAATTGAGACACCGTCGCCGTTGCCGACTTTTAAGGTAAGTAAGTTGGTTTGGATAACTAACCTTTGAGATCCAATCCCTCTTTCATTAGATACACATATATATATATGTGAAACACAATGAAGAGCTTATATACATAACGTAATAACCCCAAGTTTTAATTAACATGCATATCTATCTATCTCCAGGTGAGGAAAGAGAAGATGGGGGACAGAATCACTGCTCTTCAGCAGCTGGTCTCGCCGTTCGGAAAGGTGCGAATGCTTTCGATGCTTTGCTTTAGTTAATTCCACATCTAGCTAGCTCATACGTACTGCATGCCTAAAAGATTATTTTCTTGTCGATCGCTTAAAAGTTTTTCTCTTACCGCAGACCGACACAGCATCAGTACTCACTGAAGCTATAGAATACATCAAGTTTCTTCACGATCAAGTCGGCGTAAGTGTCCCCTTTCTTCCAAGCTTCTTTGTTCAGTTTACAGAAAAACTAGCTACAATAAACGACATTATTATCTAAACATCTTCGTGACTTGATCAGGTCCTTACTGCTCCGTATCTAAACAATGGCAACCAGATGCTGCACCTAAAGGTATCTATATATATATATATATATATATATATATTGGAGATGTACTAACTTTTTTTTTTTTGATTGATTTTTGTGACACAACTGTGAAGATCAGTGTAAAATATTTCTAATTACTGGGTTTGTGTATACTCAGAGCCTGGAGAAATTAAACGGTACACAAGGGCCAAAGAGAGACCTCGGAAGCCGAGGGCTATGTCTGATGCCAGTATCGAGCACGCATGCTGTCGCTAGCGAAATACCTTTCGATTTCTGGGCTCCTACGTTCGGAGGAACCTTTAATTAACAGCGAAGATTAT
Source organism: Ananas comosus (assembly GCF_001540865.1). Classification (NCBI taxonomy): domain Eukaryota; kingdom Viridiplantae; phylum Streptophyta; class Magnoliopsida; order Poales; family Bromeliaceae; genus Ananas; species Ananas comosus. Next base: position 225,115 of record NC_033634.1, on the reverse strand, counting down.
ACGGTTTGAAGCGCTGATCTACAAAAAACATGGTGTAAAAATAGCCAAAACTGTTCGTTCAATCTAATCTTTCATAAAGAATGAGAGATTACAGTAGGGTATGTAGTGATATAGGTAAATTTTAATAGGCCTTTTTCAGAGTTAGTGCTTGTTGAGGAGTAGCTATATATGCACTTGTAGTATTAAAATTGCAATAAATAATTTCTGTTGGAGTAGTATAACAGATTAATTTAGAGTGTGGGGTTTGCTAGTTCCAGCATTATATCTTCTCTCTTTTTTTTTAATTTTTTTATTTTTTTACTTTTTCCTTTTTCCTAATGGCTGGTTGCGTAATTGAAAACAAAGGAATTTGATGCTGATTATAGTGGAGGCCGGTTATTTAAAAGATGGTGTGTATCTTATTATATATGATATGCTTATTCCGTGTTATTGAGGACTGCTGCCACTTCTTTCTTCCCCTTTCTTTGTATTTTGTTATTATTACGAAATTGCCGTATAGTCTTTAATCTTTGATTAATTTGTTCAATAAAAATTCACGTAGATAAACTCAAAATTTCATGCAAAGTAAGATTTGAGCTTTGAATTGTGATTCTTTATGCACATTTCTATGTGGAGCGAACCATGCATCTGCAAGACTGCAATAAACAAACAAGCAGACTTAATTTTACAATTATTAGCTGTAACTCAATTTTCTGCATCTTACAATAAAGTTGCCGTGTTTCTTATATGTTTCCAATCCAAAATTTCTTATGTGACTTGAAACAAGTGCCTTTTCTTCTTTTTTTGTTTTTCAGAATTGGAATCCGTGATCTCTTAACCACAATTTTTTTTTGTTCGAAAAGCAAGTATTAGCTATTGTTTGAGTCAACAAACCACATATTCAAAAGCTGGAGAAACAAACTAAGGAATTGAGAGACCATCTAGAGTGATAATTACTAGACCCACCCTGCTTTTGACTCAGACTGAAGATAATAATGGGCCGGTATTCTATAAAGATTTAGCGTATGGTCGAAGTATAACAATGCAACTCATGATGCAATTTGTGACCATTGATGGAGAATAAGCGTACAGTCGAAGAATGGTGATGATGCGATTTGTGATCATTGATGGAGAACTAAAACAGATGGAGAACTAACATCGAGCAAGATTGTTGCGACCATGTAAATTTGACAACAAATCATAATGCACAGTACGACAGAGTTAAGATTTTGGCTTACAGAGAGTTTGTACAGAGTTAGCATCATCTGTATCTCATTGATTAGAAGGTAAAATGTATAGGACCGAATGGTAATCAAGAACTGAACATGTTGCTTCAGAAGGTCTGAAATGTACGACAGCAAATAAAAACCAGAAGCGGTGTAACTCCAGATTGTTGTGGAACACTAAAAATTGAAATGCTCAATATATCATTTTCTTCATGCTTAACCAATATGTTCTGAAAACAATCTGAGAGTGCTTCGGAATTTGTTCATCAACTGCAGAATTCAAGACATACATTAGACTGGCTCAGAAGCTAGCAGCAGCAAAAGTTCTACACATTACAACGGTATATATTTCAGGTTTATTAAAACACAGGAACCAACGCATAGGATATGGTTGTTCAAAATGGGAAAGATGTCACTGGCCAGGCACATTTGTTTTGGTGTAGAAACCAAGTAGATGTTTAGCAGTCTTGGTTATTTTTTCTCCTTTTTGTCTTCCCTTTTGTTGGTAGTTTTGCAGGGTCATCTTTAAAGAAAGATGAAGAAACAAAGAAAAGTTACAATTACAGACATTTCGGTTTCTTGTTTGTCAAATAAAACCAATAATTACAGAGTCTGCAAACAATTTTCAGAAACAAATTTCAGGCCATAAATGCTTTTAATCCAAAAGAACTTAAGAGGGAGAAGAACAATGAAAAAAAGAAACAATACCTAAGGTGAATTTAAATCTCCTCATCTTTCCATCAAGACTCTTTCCGACGCTTCAAAATACATTATTAGGACAATAAAGATAAAAGATCATGCCAAGCATAGGCAATTTTATTCATGAAAATTTTATCATAACATCAGTACAGTTTTCCAAATCTCATCGGCTGTAACAATGGCAGACAAATAAATAACTTGTGAAAACCATACATTGCACTGAAAACAAGATCCATGTAGGAGGGGGATCAGGATGAACCCTTGAGCTTCTTCGCAATTCCAGCAAAGTATTTCCCCTGATGAAAGGCTTGCGCCAGTTCGAGCTCAGAAGGGAGTCTTGATCCATCACCAGCATATGTACCAGCTCCGTAAGGGCTTCCACCTTTCAGTTGTTCCATCTCAAACATTCCAGCGCCGAACGTGTACCCCACCGGCACAAAGATCATTCCATGGTGGGTCAGTTGGGTAATTGCCGTCAAACTGCAAGAAGAGGGAAAAGAATACTCATGGGAATTGCTCTGGAGTGAGTGCCAAGGAACTATATCGACTGATTACAAGACAACAGGCTGGCAATATAACAACAATACGTTTAACCATGGTAATTTAAGAGCAGAAACCGATAAGTTTAGGGCAGAAACCCTGGCCATATAGGAATGAAACTATTACTAAGTTCAATTATTCGATATGTTTAGAACCAAAACTGGATTTTATATCAGATAGATGTATGTAAAGGTAAGGAGTGAACTAAGACTATCGAAAGAAAGAGAAAACCAGTAGGGAATTCCTCTTAGTATGAGTTGTGAGCAGGATCCGATGATGTCAAATGTCACTTAACATCCATGACTACAAATGAATTGCATCATCACCTATCACCTTAATAAGGCGTTCTAGGAGCTTCCATTAGCAGAATCAGCTGACAAGGATGCCATCCAACTCTTCAAAAAGTCAAGGAGTACGTTGTCACAAATTTTGGAGACAAAATTGAGACCTGGGCCAAACTTTAGGGGCTAAATTTGCAATTAACCATAAATCAAAGTATAGAAGGATTATAAAAGCTTACGGAGTAGTTTCTTGACCACCGCCTTGGGATCCAGTGCTATAGAAGATCCCTGCCGGCTTGCCTGCAAGCTGTTGCGTCCTCCAGAGCCCGCCAGTCGCATCTAGAAATGCTTTGAATTGCGCAGCCATCATTCCAAACCTAGTCGGGAACCCAAAGATAATACCGTCAGCCTCAGCAAGCTCATTTGGCGAAATTATTGGTACATCGCTCTTTGGAGGCGCATTCATCTTCGCAAGCACTTCTTCAGGGAGTGTCTCTGGAACCTAGTTGATCGAAATATCATTTTGATTTGTGCTAAACGTGAAAATAGTTTGCCTCTGGTACGTATATTAATATAAAGAGGAGACTGGGCTAGGAGAGCCCATTTATGAGATAAATGTTCACTTGGAATAATGAATTGAAAAAATCTCAATTGAAGCGCTAACACTCTAACTCTACATATTTGAAGCGGTAATCATCTTGATCCTTTTGTATGACTTAGATTAACAGCGTAAATTCTTTGTATCAGTCATTTTTTTTTGCTTATAGACGAGGTTTCTCAGCTTATTCTAGTTTATGAGAAGGGAATTGATGATGACCTGCCACAGCTTAGCTTCAACACCCTCAACTGATGAAGCACCTTTCTTTATTTCTTCGGCTAGCTTCTCGACATGACCGTACATGGAATAGTACCTGCAGAAAATAATAAAATGTTATCTTTTCTTATTTTATTACTGGCGTAACAATAAGACAAGGAAAAATATTTCTTCTATCAATTGCTTGATGTATGACATGATTTTAGTACCCCAAATACAGACAGATGGAGGAAGTATGAATTCTGCAGTTTATTGCTTTTCGCTAGGTAGAAAGAAATAGAAAGTTTCATTGACATCATCACATAGACATATAGAATACAGAAATTACTGGCAAGAAAGAGTTACATCTTGGACACATTATATAAATAGCTCTTGTTAAGCATAAATTATTTGTTTTCTTCTCTCTCGCTCCCTCTTTTTGGAGGATTCTTTGTCAACATAGAATAGTAGAGTGATCATTTTCAAGGAGGACAAAGCTGTATCATTGATCAACTGAAAAAGCATCTAAGGTTAAGAAAGGACAAAATTGGCATCTCATGCATAAAGTTGGTGGTACACCGAAAACATAGGAGTGCTTGTGGTTCATGACATGAAAGACAAACATGGATCAAACATTCAAACAAAAAAAAAAGAAAAGAACAATAAAATCCTAACGGCCATGGAATAGTCAATTTCTGCAATTGTTGTTCAACGAACGAATACAACAGACATAAGAATTAAATATTAATGTTTGTGTCTGGAAGAAGATGCAACTTCACAAAGTCTTCTCATTGATAAGTCAAAAGTACCAAACTGGTATTTCAAAAAAAAAAAAAGTACCAAGCTGGTATTATCTCGGTGATCAAGATACGCAAAAGAGAAGAAGATTGAAGCATGGGAAACAAAAGCAGGGAAAAGAAGTACAATTCATGCATTGACACAATCTACAGTAAATACAGTTTACCACCTTTGCCAATCCAGGTAACAGCATTATAGATAAGCAACAGTAACAACAACCAAGTCAAAAAGGAAAAAGTTCTTAAAAGTAATAGTTTGCTAAGTCGCATAATCAACCACACTTTAGTTCTTGATTAATTATTCAAATCCAAGATGCTGTAAGTAATACACACTGCATCCAGACTAATGATGTGAGGTCTCTAAGAAAAGGACAAAGAATAAGAAAAACAATGGTCAGTAAATTACAGGGGCAGAGCTCAAATATCGCCAGTAAATGAAAAGTTTTACCACAAGATTAGGCACGAACGCTTACTAAGAGTGTAAATGAACACCAATCACAACTCGACAGTAGGTGCAGGGCAACAACATCGGAGAAGATAATCCGAGAACGGAGTTACTAAAATTGAGCAATTTCTTTATAAATGCAACAGAAAAAAAATTATATTATTTGGATGATTCTGAGAAAATGGTTGCAGCATATATATCAGGCTAAAGTAAACCCCTTTTTCACTCTAGATGAATCGGTATTTCTTAACAATTAGAACAATCATTTAGGAAAACTCAACTGAGTGAACCAAAAAATTTACTTTTTTTTGCAACCCAAAACAGAAAAATGAAATTACTAATTCGAAAAGAGTAGTAAATCAGAAAAGCAGAGAGAGATAGAGAGAGAAGAAGATATTTTGGTGCACTCTACAGAGCCCAATACACCCACAAACAAGCGGTAACAGTCGATCTCATTCTCATCTTATAACCCTAGAAGCTCAATGGCGCATTGAAACCCCCAGAAAAATCCGACGAAATAAGCACAAAAAGCTAGCCAGGAAAAAGAATGAGCAGGTCGAAGGACGACGTAACGCTTACACTATATAGACCTTCGTCGCCGCCATTAATGGAGGCCTCCCAGGGTTTGCGAAGACGAGAGATATTAGACGAAAACGAAGAAGAAAGGAGGGATTTTTCGCACTTCTCGCGTTGCTTCTTCGACGGGAATCTACGGAGAGGTTGTTGGGTATTTATAGAAGGAAAGGGTCGTAACAATAATAATAAAATTTAAGGAAATAGATTAGGCCCTAATTAATACCGGATTTGATGTTAATTAACTCGAATCCGGTGCATTGTAACAACGACGTTGCCGACTTCTGAACTTAAATTAGAAATAGATTATAGGTTACTAGGTTACGCCTAATCATCGTCGTCCCCGCAGAGGTGGTTGATATTGCTGACACCATCCAGAGGAAAAATTTAGAATATATCAATTATATTGCTGATATGATATTTTTAATTAATAAAATTATCCTCTTTGAGTTTATTTGTCCCATCATAATTAATAAAAAAATATTTTTATTATATATTTTTAAAAAAATTAATTTGCTTGTTACTAATAATGTTGTGCAAGTACGATGACACGGTAGACTTTTTTAAAACTTACGCCAGACGATCTGGACTAATATCCTCCATGCAAGTATGACACTGTAGACACTGTAGATTTTTTTAAAACTTACACGAGACAATCTGGACTAATATTCTCCGTGCGAATGACCGCTTCAAAATTCGTGTGCCAATTATCTTATTTTTAAATTCTTTTTCCTTTTTTTTCTCCCTTCAATTAGGCCTCACTTAAAATTACTGTTCTTGCGTTTGGTTCACATTACATATTTCAAATTTTTAATAATCTTATACAGATTACAATATAGTATGTAGATCATATTGTTTAGAAATTCAATCGAAATTCTCTCAAAAAAAAAAAAATCGAAATAATCGAAATTCAATGGAAATTTTCTCCACAATTTTTTTTTTGTTTCCAAGTGAACAAATTTTTTCCACAAAAAGAAAATTATATAAGAAAGTTTCGAGGGCTGGGTACAAACTGAAAAAATAAAAACAAAAACGATAAAAAATTAATGGTTTTTTCTGTTGTGAAATTTGATGCATTAACTTTTTCCTTTTTTTTATCAAAAAAAAAAAAGATTCATTAACTTTAGTTAATGCATGTTGGAACCGTGCAAAATATTTTGCAAACTCCTTTTTTTTTTTTTAAAAAAAAGGAGATTTGACCAGCAAAGGGAGATTTATAATTTATTAGTGCGAAAATTACTAATTAATTCAGTTGAACCAAACTTTCAAAAGTACGTGGCTCCCCTTACTGCCCCTCCGTAATTACGATCCTGTCCACCCTGGCCCACGTAATGCCAGCGTAGCATGACGAGTACAATTTTATTTTTTATTTTTAATGAGGTTATCATGACGAGAGCAATTGATCAGGTGGTGGTCATCTACGTCAGAGGGACCTGAGGTTCGAGCCGGGTCAATCTTGAGCCCAACATAACATGTCACAATTAATTTTATCTAGCCTATGCAAAAATATAAGAATTTTCTAACTAGGCGCAATCTCTCTCTCTCTCTCTCTCTCTCTCTCTCTCTCTCTTTTCTTTTTTCTTTTTTTTTTTTTTTGTTTTTGAGAGAAAGGCAGCAAGATACCCGCTTCATTCAATAGGAATAGTGAACTTAGCAAGATAGATAGGTTCCGAAGGATACAGAGGGATAAAGGAGTGAGAAAAACAAAAGAAAAAATAGCGAGTAAAAAGAGTTACCAAAAAAAAAAAAAAAAGAAGAAAACCAAAGAGAGGGTCGGCGGTCAGTGTATCTCACTCCAAGAGGCTAGCAGGGCTGTAACTCGCTTCAGCGATAGGGTAGGGTTGTGGGATGACGCGTGAAAAATGATGTTGTTCGTGTCCGTCCAAACGACCCACCAGATTGTTGTCAGAAGGGTTAAACCTTTTAGCCTCGATACAGAGTCGATTATGTCAATAGTTTTGATCCAAAGTTCTCGAACCTTGATAGAGTTTTCTGCTGTCATGTTCGAACCTTCCGCGCATAGGAGCAGGTATCTAACAAACGCACAGTAACAGAAGAGGTGGTCCCAATTTTCCTCACTGAACGCACAAAAAACACAGTGTTGCTCCACCAACAGACCTTGTTTGAGAAGCCTATCAGCAGTAGGTATTCTTTTACGTAAAAGGAACCAGAAGAAGACTTTGATTTTTAAAAGGAATCTCTCTCTCTCTTTTCAATTATTATAATGTTTCATTTTATTTATCCTCTCAAAAACTGAGAATATTGGCCAAAACTTTTCTTCTTTTATTGTTGATGCCTTTATATAAGATTATTGGTTAGGAATAAAATCCAATAAATTATCAAAGAGGACCTTTTGTAATTGATTTTGTTACTTATAAATCCATACACATTATCCATTGTCGAACGTATAAGTGAAAAGTCATTCGGCTTCTTCTATGACCTGTCAATATCAACGAAAGAAAGAAATAAGAGTTTTTTGTCCAACAAACTTTCCAAATGATCCACCAACCAACCTGATCTTAGTAGAGAAAGCTTTTTATCACCCAGATTTTGAGAAAAGAGCTAATGGCAAGTTCACAACCAAGGAGGACCCGGAGCTACAAATTAAAGAGGATAATTGCAAGAGTTGATGATGTTTATTTTTTTTTTAATCTTCATCCACTTTATTTGATCCTTTTATCGCTGAGTGTTGAAAGAGTCTCCGTCAACCTCTTTCGCGTTCGTATTCGTAGGAAGGAGAGTTTCGGTCGTACTTTGGGACGCTATTTCCGGATAATCCCGCATGAAGGACGGGAATACGTCTTATGGCAGTGCCTCGCACGCTTTCGGATAAGATCAAATTTTTATTGGGATATTTATATTTATATGTAAGTTCAATTTTATCCTTTATAATTAAATTAGTTAGATTTTGATTACAATTATCTTTAGATATAAATATTTTCTCTAACAACTAGGATTCGAATTTGGAACATCAGGTATCAACCACCAAATCCATTGTCACTTGCACTAGAGACAGTCGGTTTTTTTTTTTTTTTTTTGTTGAGAAATAGATAGCGAGCTACCCGCTTCATTCATTAGAGAAATGAACTAGGCTTACATAATGGAGACAGTCGGTTATTGTAGACATTTCGTACTTACATAAGCTAGAAGGTTTAGAAAGTCCATGCCGTGGTTAATTGAGCTGTTCCTCAATTAATCCACTCACAATCTCCAAAAGAGTAATACCCCAAAGCTGCTGTAGACATCAGACACACAGAAGAGAGTCCCTCCATTGCATACTCAGGAGACATAATTAACCACTGTCCTGCATCGTTTACAAAATTAATAGATGTGAGTACTAAGAGGGATAACAAATACTATGTTTAATCTCTTTAAGGCGTACTTAAATATGATAGGAAAGCTAAGGATTGTAAAGCAATTAATACTTAAGGTTCATATCATAGTGTAATAAAATATTGCTAGCTTTGAGATCTCTATGAATTATCATCAACCTCGAGTCCTCACGATGATAAGCAAGTCTTCGACCGACCCCCTTTGATTATTCGGAAACGCGCGCGTTCCCCGGTCTAGCTGCTATTTTTTTTTGTATAATCTGCTAGGCAATAACACCCGAAGGATACATCAGTGCACCAATTTACCTTTAAAATTTTATAAATCGAACTTAGGTGAAAAAGAAATTTGTAAATAGAACGGGCCAAAATAGTTAAATAACAGCAATTAACATATACCTCCTATCAGTTAAACACCATAGCATTAATTTCATACGTTTGTCCCACCATTTACAACATAAGTGGCTCAAAGGAGCTAATATTTTTTTAAAAAAAGTACAACATAAGAGTGCTCGACTCTTCTGTGATATTGTGTCCCCAATCCCAGGCACAAGCTGGTGGAATAATAATATACAACAGTTAAAGCATTGTATATGATTCAATGAACTGCTTGGCCTGGCCTTTAAGCCTGCTTCTATAGTTTTTTTTTAAGAAAAAACATTGTCTAAGAAAAAAATTAATCATTTTGACAATACACAAATAAAAATTGAAAGAACAAAACTAAGGGAGAGTTTAAACTTGTAGAATAAAATTATACAACAATCTGCTCAACAATATTCGTCAGACATTCCATCTCTATGTATAGATGTATCTTTCATCATAGTCGCAGAAAAAGCGGGAAAAAAGAAAGGAAAAAAAGATAAGCAGCAGATCCAAGTTTCCAATCAAATTGCGAGCAGAGTTTCTACCGCCCAACGAGCATAGTGATTGAAGCATTAGCAGAAACGGCTCCTGGCTCATTTGTAGATGAGTCAGTATCATCAACAAGGTTCCTCTCAGCTGCAAAGGTGGGCTGTCGCGGGAAGTAGCTGGCCGGAGTTTTACTTTCTAACATTATAACGACTGATGACATGGTCGGCCTGTCGTTCGCCCGGTCCTGCACGCATAGCAGCCCGGCGTTTATGCACCGTGATACCTCCCTAAGCGAGCACGAGTCCCTTATAGATGGATCGACGAATTCCAACACGTTGTCCTCGTTCCACAATTTCCATGCCTTCGCCAAATTAAGATTCAGAAGATTAGCACACTGACTGATTCGGCGTCATGTGTAAGAACAGTTTGGTAACGAAGAAATTTGAAAGAATACCGCATTTTTTATACACTTACATGTCCTAAAAGGTTTAGAGATAATTCTGGATGGAGATAAGTACTGTTCTTCATCCCACTAACAATCTCCAAAAGTATTACCCCAAAACTATAGACATCGGACTTCACAGAGAAGAGCCCTTGCATAGCATACTCTGGAGACATGTAGCCACTGCATAACGCAATCAACTCAAACAATTATTAGACATAATACCAAGGCAAGTAAATATGCATCCTAGAATTCAGAATGCAAAGACTAATTAACGAATTCACTTTCTAAATTGGACGTGTCGCAGAATTTGCACTACTATACTGTTTACTTGGGTATAGGTGTGCCAGCCACTCGTTAACTTAAGGTAAGGTAGTACTTACTAAGTCCCGGCCACTCGTTTTGTGTTTGATTCGTTATCATCTCTGCGGAATATCCTCGCCATGCCAAAGTCAGAGATCTTTGGATTCATCTCCTCATCCAGTAGTATATTGCTAACTTTCAGGTCGCGGTGGATTACTCGCAGCCTCGAGTCCCTGTGAAGGTACAGGAGGCCCCTAGCAATCCCTTCTATTATGTTATACCTCGTCTTCCAATCCAAGAAACCTTTCTTTCTTGCATCTGTGCAAAATTAGCATAACAAAATCATCGCACTGTAGGCTTGTCGTCTGTATGAGTCAAGATGAATGAAAATAGTGAATAAACTTACCAAAGAGAAAAGAATCCAAGCTTCTGTTGGGCATATATTCATAGATAAGTATCTTTTCTTCTTTATCGATACAGCATCCCAGGAGTCTAACAAGATTACGGTGTTGTAGTTTGGCGATCAGTATGACCTCATTCTTGAACTCCTCAGGTCCTTGTCCTGAGCTGCTAGACAGTCTTTTCACAGCTACTTCTTGGCCCCCAGCTAGCATTCCCTGCAGAGAGGAAACAATTAAGTATAGTAACAGCATTAGTGTCTAAACATGCATAATAAGGATTGCGTAATAATGGTCTCGCCATTACATATTTAAGAGAAGCGCCAACTTTGTTCATCACCAAAAGGAGGCACCAAAAATCTTGCCGTGGAGTCATTGATTTTTCTGATGCCAAGATATGCGAACTAAAGTAATGGAGCCTAAGTTAAATGGGTTAATTTCGTCGCCAGTCACCAGATTACAGTATGTAGAATGGCCGTCTATGACTAGAAGAGTGTTTACGTAATTACACATGAAAACAGGTCACAGGAACCTACTAGTGGTTGTTTGAGATAATCATCTTTGTTAAGAAGAGTTAAGGTCATTCAGATAAAAACATATGCAATTACATCACATCGACCTGCTTCATCGATAATTGATTCTTCTTTTGCTTTTCTTTAATTTTTTAAAATTGATTCTTCGTTTGATATGAAAAAGAACAGCAACAAAGGGGTACTATACCTTGTATACCGGACCAAATCCACCTTCTCCTAGGAGATTCATATAGGAGAAATTGTTTGTGGCAGCAACAATGGAATCAAAGCTTAAAAGAGGTAGCTCTCTGCATTCCCCATCCTTCTCTTCATCTATGATTTTAATCACCCCTGGTAGCTCTGCTGTGATTACTTCTGTACCTCTGCTCGACTCAACTGATCTTGCTCCTCGGTTAATGCTTCTCTTCTTAGGCAACTCTATTAGAAATAGTAAAAATGGTAGTTAGACACCAATTAATGCAGAGCACTTCCAGAAGTAGATAGAATAACGAGTTTCGGCGTCAGCCTTCACCTTTTATTCTTCCCCTGAACCTCCAGCAGAGGTAGACGCATCCAGACAAAATGACAATCGCAGAAAGAACAACAGGTATAAGAAACAATTTCCCCGTTGTCTTCTTCTGATCTGCAGTTAAACAAATGTCCTATTCATATATGTTCTAAAAAATTTCTCAACAATTTCATCGGCCCATAACCCAAGATTTACGCCTAACAATGATAAAATTTGGTCCCTTAAGTTTCAATTTGGATTTCAATTTCATTACCGCAGTTTCAAGTACTGTAACAGTATCGATAGATTCACACATAACAATCAAATCCATCCTTGATCTACCGTATCAAAAAATGCCATGTTTTTGGACTTAAAACTGATAACTAACTAACTAAGGGTAGGATCGAAATTGAGGTCAATTAAACTTGAAGGTCAAAATTCACCATTTTCGAGGACTAATTAAATTTGTAATCAACGCAAAATAATTCATTTCAGAGAAACGAGAGAAGTGATTAAGAAATGTACCGACCTAGCTCTGATCCTGCAAGCCGAAGATAAAGTTCATTCCCTCCGCTGGAGAAAATATGAACGTCGACCAAATCGACGCCCCATATCAAACACCCGATCCCGCTAGTGTAAGCATAGGCCTTGCAAGAACAGTTACTCAAACAAGTGCGTCGGCATCCGTCCGCATCGACGATGTCGGAGTACCAATCCGACAGGTCCGGTAACTTCACCTGCTCCATCTTCCAGAATCCGTCGGCCTCCGCGGCCGTCCCGTTAACGCTAGTTTTGTTCCTATCGCAAAGGAACGGCACTCGCCGAACACAGCCGTCGGTCCAGCTCCCGCCGTTCCACTCGCTCTCAACCGCCGGGACGTAGCCTCTCATGCAGGCGCAGATGGGCGAGTTCTGATCGGTGCAAGTCGCGTACTTGCCGCAGGTGTTGTAATGCTCGCACGCCGTGACGGGCTCGGCGAAGTACCTGAACCACGACTTGGTGTCGGCTGCCCAAATGAGGTGCTGCTCGATGCCGTCGGCTGTGAGGACGTAGCGGTGCGAGCTGTTGAAGGCGGTGAAGTAGAAGTACATCTTCTGCTCTTGAAGGAAGTTGCTGAGCCTGAAGCCGTAGATGTAGGTGGGGACCATGTTCTGTATTCCGATGAAGACCTGGCCGTTCCACCGGCCGGAGCGCCACCGCGGCTTGGTCCCTTCCCACAGGAAGATCTGCGTCGACCGGTTCGGGTCTATGCCCACCGAGAAGTCGCCGACGGCGGGGTCGTCTTCGCTCTTCCACGAGGTGAACAGCTGGTTGACGTTGGTGCGGAGGTCCAGGCCGATCTTCATCCCCGGGAGGTACGTGTCGGTCGGGTGGTCGAAGCTCTGCCACGCGGTGGCTCCCGAGATGTTGAGGACGAGGTTGCCGCTGCTTTGCAGCTGCAGCTGCACCGCTGAGGACTCGTTCGAGGGCAATGCGGCGGAGACGGAGATGTTCGAGGACCACACGACGGTCCCGGCGCCGGTGAGGACGACGAGGTTGCCGTCGGGAGAGAAGGAGAGCTCGCCGGAGGAGTCGGCGAGCGGGGCGTTCCGGTTGGCGACCCACACGACGGTGTTGGCGGAGAAGTTGTGGTACCAGATGCCGACGTAGCGGTTCTTGGAGCGGCCGGGGCTGAAGAACCCGAGCTCGAACACCTCGCCCGCGGAGACCAGCGTCTCGCCGTCGCGGAGGGATTGGCCCGACACGAGGCTGTCGGTCGCCGCCGCCCCCGACGCATTTGGATTGCCGGATAGGAGAGACAAGCAGCAGCACCAACAGATGACGAGAAGAGAAGAGAGATGATGAGTGCTTAGAGCACTGTAATGGTTCCGCATCAGCCTCTCTATAGCTTCTCTCTCTCTCTCTCTCTCCCTCGAGAGTCACGATCGAGATGAGTTGGGACGGAGTGTTCCTTTTTTTTTTTATTTAGTAGTAGCAGGTCGACGATAAGTAACTAACTGAATGAGAAAATAGATCACAAAGTCGCGTATCCTTTGGTTCAAAATTGATAGGGTTTACTTTGACTGTGGATTATACGTACCCAAGTCGACACTCGAGACTACCCGGTGTTTAAAAAGTTGTCCACCTGGACGGCGCAGGAAATATAATTCTTTTTCTTCTCTTTTTTCTTTTTTTCTTTTTTTGAAAAAAAAGGAAAGAAAATAGGCCTTTTGGACTGTGTCACTCACATGCATATAATTCTCGAGTCCTTGGCATGCATATAGAAGGACCAAAGTGGGCTTAGAAGAAGAATGGAGGTGGAGAAGCCGACCGGTTTGAAGGAGTCCTAACCTAACAAATTAACTCCTCGTCAGAGAATGGATTAAAGAGAAAGAGCGCTCCGTCCACGATGATTTATGGTTGCGACCCTTCGTAAAAAATAAGTTCCATGGGTTGCACGGTGAAAATAATGGACTTGGGTACCCAGTGCGCGTAGCACGCACGTTTTGCTTACTTTACTCGGAACCTTCGGATGGACTTATCATCATGCCTTTGACATTCTTTTCTTTCTTTTTTTCTTTTTTTTTTATTTTTTCTGGGCCTTCCTAGTTTTAACGCGTATGGAAAAAAATTAGGACTCATGCCCTCCCCCGGCCAAGTCCAAACACAACCAAGTTGTTAACAGAAACCGAATCGCCACAAACCAAATTGCACGTTTTGCTTGCTTTATCCAGTTCAAAGAGCCTCAGAACAAGTCGGCTAACAAGCATATTATACCTGCATATTATGTGCAATCTAAATCAGTGCGCCTCGGACCGTCTACAGAGCATGTTTCCTTCTCCTCTGAGCTTCTTCCGACAACGAAATTAAGCAGCTGGCTTTCACGACTGGGAGAGTTTTATCACTACCGAGCATTGTCGAGATCCACGAGGCTCGGAGGGTTGTCGATTTGACCCTGAAGGGAAAGGGCGTGAGGGTGGGGTGAATTAGAGTGGCTGTTGTTGTTAGGGTTGAGTGCTTTTACTACCTGGAGGCTGGAGGGGAGGATCGTTTCGACGGCGCTGTTGTGGGCGGGGAAGTCGATCTGTTGCCTAGGCCGGGAAGGTGGGAAAGGACGACTCGGAGGAGAAAAGGTCGCCGACGAAGGCCCGGTCGTACATGTCGGCGGGCGCGCCACAACCGAACCACCCTCCTCCATTGCTTGCTTGCTTACTTACTTACGTGCCTACCTACTGAGAGAGAGAGAGAGACGATGAGGGAGGGAGGGAAAGGGAGAGCAAGAGGGATGAGCGCGGAAATGAAGTGGACATTTTTCATTTAGGTCCCTGAGCGTGAGCGATTTACAAGTGAGAAAAATCCTCCTCAAGTGTTCCGGGTTCCAATTGGGCCTTAATTTTGTAGGCCTGAAGGAAGGACTGTAACTTCATTGGGCCAGATTGACCATTTCCGGCCTTGACCCAACATGTGCAAGGCTAATCAGGCCGCGGCCTTTTCTACTGTAAAAGCCCCAGGTTAAACATGCGGGCCCACCTCGGCAACGCTTCGAATAAAGCCAATGTAACAACAACAGCAAGAAGTCATCAGTAGCATCGTGATTGCGTTAAAAAGCTGTGCACCCAAAGTTTTTTTTTTTTTTTTTTTTTTTTTTTTTTTTTTTTTTTTTTTTTTTTTTTTTGAGAATAAGTAGCACGCTACCTGTTTCATTCATTGAAACTATGAATTAGACTACAGAGGTGAGGCAGTCAGGGCCTCAATAATAAAAGCAATAAATAAATAAATAAATAAATAAATCATTAAATGTTTTTCTAAGAATCAATCAGCTGTTCGAGCTTTCGCACGCTAATACGGGGTCAAACTGAATGTTACGAAAGATAAGATTATTTCTGGCCAGCCAAATGGTCCACCAGCATGCAGCCAATTCAGATAGACCGTTCCTTCTACTTTATCCAGCAACCCTTCCTTTCCACCTATCCCATACAATATGTACATCGTTATCCAACTCTCCCGGCTGTACGTCCTCGAGTTCCGTGGCCATGATAAACTTGATAAAGACACCTTGAGTGAACAGATGGTCCACCGACTCGTCGTAAACCCTACACAGAACACAAGCCGTACGTTCCGACCATCCTATCTTGCTGAGATTGTCAGCCGTAAGTGTTTTTTTCTTAAGAACTAGCCAACAGAACACTTTGATCTTGAGTGGAATTCGAAGACTCCAAATCAGGTTAGCCCGTCCGTCTCTCGTGCCCCCGTCGTTCAACATCCGATAGATCGATTGGACTGAGAATATACCGTTACTGTCCCATCTCCATCCAATCCTGTCCTCCCTATGCCGAATGTTGAAAGTAGTAACTCTCTCTTTGAGCTCCGATAGGATGGGGCACAGGTTTGGCGGAACAGATGACTCATCGCCCAGGATCCTAATCCAATTCCAGCCGTCGCGTCCAACGCAATCCCTAACCGAAATTGGTTTGCCATCCTGCAGCGTATACACCTCCGGAAAAGACGCATGAAGTGTGCACCCAAAGTTGATACTACTTTTCATACACCCAAAGTTGATACTACTTTTCATACATTCGCATGAAAGATTAAGATTAGTTGATGTTCCGAGTGGCTTTTAAAAAAAAAAAAAAAATGGAGATGAGCCGACGGAGGAATCCGTCAAATCAAGTATCATTGAAAAGCTAGCATTCTTCCGGATCCCAGGTATTTATCGAAACCAAAAAGTTACAGACTCAATAGCCAAAGGCACAGCACAAGAAACTAGCGGAAAGGTCATCGTGAAAAGTTCTTCACATTTATACAAGGTGGTAACTCGTCAACATCAATCAAAGAGTAGATTGTAGTTTTATACAACGCGAGTTCGTTTTGTACTCGCATTCTATCTGCAATCTAAGCCAGTATATGTTAGATCATTTACAGAGCATGTTTCCTGATTCATCTCCTCTGAACGTCTTCCCACGAAGAAAGCAGGTCGCTTTGGAACAGGTAGACTCGTATCACTGGTAAGCATTGTGGCCGCCAACGACATGGCTGGCCTGTCATTTGGCAACTCCTGCACGCATAAGAGGCCCACTTGAATGCACCTGCACGCTTCTTCAGACGAAGATGAGTCACCTAATGATGGATCGATCAAATCCAGTTATCTGTTCTCCTTCCACATCATCCATGCCTGAAAATACTCAAAGTTCACCACAGTAATTACACCAACAGCACTTTGTAACGTACAAGGAAGTACTTGATCAAAGAACAGATATAAAGCAGAAATAGTGCTCACATGTCCCAACAGGTTAAGAGACTGCTCGTCATCAGGGAGGAGGGAACTATTCTTCCTACCACTGACAATCTCCAGAAGCAAAACACCGAAACTGAAGACATCGGATTTCTCAGAGAATTTCCCTTCCATGGCATATTCCGGTGACATGTAGCCACTTCCTTTCACGAATTGCAGTACGTATTTAGTGTCTCGGATATCATTCTAATTGAGACAGATAGTAATACGACACTCTCCAATCTAAGCTCATGCATATCTTCTTTCTTTTGTTAACATAGATGGCAACCGTTACTTGTCGCAATGAAATTACCTTCAAAACTTATCAAGGGAAATGGAAAAACACTAGTAGTTATTGCTTGAGAAAGGTCAAGTGAATGCACAGTGTTGTTGTATGTGTTGCAGGGAGAGCGAGTCGGCAACTGAACAATTCATGCTATTTACTCCAGAATACAGCTAAAGAGATCCAACTAAACTTTTGTGTCAAAAACCTCGACTTTATCATATGTTGTAAGCTTGCCACCGGTAACCAGAATTCGTATATTAGATATATATGTATATGTACTTATATTCATGCTTATTATAAACCTTAAAGCTATGCTTAGTTTTACTAGAAATTGACTCACAATGTTCCGACAATTCTGTTTGTAATAGCTTGAAATTGATCGCCGCCAAAATCTCTCGCCATTCCAAAGTCGGATATCTTCGGATTGAATTCTTCATCGAGTAAAACATTGCTTGCTTTCAGATCTCGGTGAATAATTCTTAATCTCGAGTCCCGATGAAGGTACACTAGACCTCGAGCGACCCCTTGAATAATTCTATAGCGCCTTTTCCAGTCTAACAGCCCTTTCTTGTTTGCATCTGATTAAAATACAGTAGAAACACAATTAGACGTCAACAATAGATAACTATTTGACAAGTTTCGTCAAAAAAATCCACAGTAGTCGATGATGAACTCATGCCCAGTAGTTTCTGCTCCCAAAACACGATTAAATTTCATAGAATCATGCCAATAGCTCTTTTTTGCATTGAGATGGCACTCATAAGCAGCAAGAAGTAATTTTCTACAGGATAAAACCACTTAAGCTCTGAGAGAGAGAGTGAGTCATCATCCACTACAGTGGATTATAAATTTGCATGCAAATTTAATTTTATAGAAGCATATGCACCAATCAACACTATAAATTTACATGCAAACAGGCAAAGAAGGAAAAGGAATAATATCCGTATGAACCGATAGCGAGAGGCAATTCCAACCGAAAAGAAAGAAGTCGAGGCTTTTGTTCGGCATGAGCTCATAGATCAATAGTTTCTCTCCTCCATAAGTGCAGCAGCCTAGAAGCCTTACCAGGTTCCTATGCTGTAATTTGGAAATCAATTTCACCTCATTCGTGAATTCGTCTACGCCCTGGCTGGATCTCTTCGATAGTCTCTTGATAGCTATCTCTTGACCATTCGGTAACCTTCCCTGGAGCAGCCACCAAAATTGAATAACACTACACACTACCAAATTTGGAAAAAAATAAGGTGAAAAGGGTAATAAGATCTAGTCAACAGCTAGTACTCTGTAAACTGGACCAAATCCTCCTTCACCGAGGACATCGCTAAAATTGTTTGTCGCTGCTACTATGATGTTAAAATCAAACATTGGCGCTTCTAAACCTGTTCCATTCTCTGAATCTTTATGGGGAGAACTTGCAGAAACATTTGGTGCTTCCGCGACGGGTTGTTCCATTCTTCCTGCTTCTATCCTCCTCGCTGCAATAATACACAGGATAACATCTACATGCATAAATCAAAGATCGGGCTTAATTACCCCACATTTTATTTGTTGAAGTATAGAGAACATTTCAGAAATAAGCAAATTGCAGCAAAGCCAACAGCACGATTTTAACTAGTTTTAATTGGTCACAATTAGTGATTTTCTCTACAGCAGCTCAGCCTCAGAGAATCACTTCAACCTGAGAGAATGTTGGTTTTGATAAAATACATAGTGCACATAACCTAAAGCGATATTCGTGTTAAAGTTTTTTTTAAAATTTTTTATTTATTATTAGGCGAATATTGTGCAATTTAAAATGAGTCAAGCTAAATCAAGGTTAAAGAACAGTTGCGTACGGAAGCATCAAATATGAATAGTAAGAGAAACAAATGAACGCTAATAAATCAGGAGGCTTGTATCGATCGCGTCTCATCAATTAATCTCGAAATGGGAAGAAAGATGCTCAACCACATCTCTATAGTAGGGACTAGTACAGCTAGAAGGTATAATAAGATCAGAACAAACATAAATTGATATCCCAGAAAGAGAGAGAGAGAGAGAGAGAGAGAGAGAGAGAAAGAGAGAGGCTAATTAAGATACCGAATTGCTTTCTGATGTGCTTCCATAAAAACCTGTGAAGACAGAACGACATGATGTTCGCACAGACAGAGAGAGAGAGAGAGAGATAGTTCTGGGTCAACCAAACTAATATCTTACTAATGATGAGGGGCAAGGAAGAACCATCAGTTGAAGAGATGGACGGCTAGGAAGAACCATCGGTTTAAGAGATCTAGCCTAACAGATTTGGTAGGCTGCTGGTGGACCGTTTGAAAAGTCAGAAATAACTCTATTTTTAGAAATGCTCAGCCGAATCCGGGGATGACTGTTCTTTTTCTCAAAGAGTTGGTGAAGAAGTGGGATTCACGGCTCCCAACCTAAGAAATTTTTTTTTTTTTTTCAGGGACCCGAGTTGCCCCATTCTTGTAGCCTAGTTCATATTCTTAATGAATGAAACGGGTAGCGTGCTACCTTTTTCTCAAAAAAAAAAATAAAATAATGAGGGTCAAGAAAAAAAAAGGAATTTCTGGCAATAATGCCGCTACAGAGGCTAAATAAGGTCAAAAGAGAAGATTTAATTAAACATTGTTGTGTTAAGTAGGCATTTCACTATTCTAATAGTTCTTTCGATATCATGTAACTTCTCGGAGGAGAGCTTGATTACTTGTCAATAAAGCTTTTATTATATATATATATATATATATATATATATATATATATATAGGCTAGAGCTACTATTCTATTAATAGGATAGGAGCACTTGTCCTATCAAATTGTTCTTGATGATCNTATATATATATATATATATATATATATATATATATATATAGGCTAGAGGTACTATTCTATTAATAGGATAGTAGCACTTGTCCTATCAAATAGTTCTTGATGATAGAGATTCCGAATCGATAATTGGAGCCGGCGACTAGACCTAAAACCTTCATGGGGAGTATTTATAAGCTTATCTCCATCTTATTTTATTCAACTCTCAGAAGCTCACAGGTGTTGAGAGAGAAAGAGAAAGAGAAAGAGAAAGAGAGATCAGATGAATGATCTGAAATTTCGCCATTTATATATAATACCCACACAAACATGAAGTAGTTCTGCGCGAATGTTGCCGTGGATGCCAATATATATATATATATATTTATAGATCAGGAGGGAGGGAGGGAGGGAGGGAGGGAGGGAGGGAGAGAAGCACTGTTAACTGTAATGAGGAGGTGCAGATTTTTCATTTAGGCCCCTCATCGCGGTTAAAATTTGTGATGCAACCAACAAAGCTGCATTGGCCCGGACCATTCAGCACTAGTTACTGTTTTCTGGGCAAGTTTTCGCTGGGCCAGGTTGGCCCATTGGGAGGGACCACGACCAGGACCAGGTTAAAACTAAGCCTGCAAAAAGTATGGACGTCATATTTATGCGGCCCATCTCTCCTAATAATAAGTTTGTGATTTGTAAGGTAACGACAATAATAATAATTGAAATCAATGAAAGAAAATGGAAAATGGATTAGCACCGAGCTTGTCATCACTTGCTCTACATGTAAACGCACACACGCGAGCACAAAAAAACAAACAAAACAAATCGCATGCGTACAGAATACTAAACAAGATATTCACGTTTTTTAGTCAATTTGTGCCAAATAGTAGTAGTAGTACTTTTCAAGCAGAGAAACTTTCTCAAAATCACGATGCGCATCCTCGCTGACATGTCGCGCACGATTAATTGCTCTCTTATGTGAATGGCCTTGGATTATTTAGATGTCGTAATATTTACGTATTACTTTAGAGCTAGAGATGCCTAGTAAAAGACCAAAAGATTTTGTAATCCCTATATTATATATAACCTCTTATCCATGTAGTACTTACCGACTCTCTTTTCGTTTTTAGTTAAATATATATAATAAACAAGTAGAGAGAAAAAAAATTATAGTTTTACAATTAAAAATGGATCCTAAATCTAGCACTCCTCATTAGGTTATTGGTTCCTTTTACATCATAATGTAAATTAATTAATAGCCTTTAGCTAAAGTACTTGAAAAGTGGGTAAGGATAATCCAATGAAAAAGTAGAACTGAGGGAAGCTGGTGTTTTTTTTTGTTTTTTGAAAGAAAGATAGCATTCTATCCGTTTAATGCGTTTATTTTTTTTAGAAATAATAAATTTGACCGAAAATATGAATCAACTAGAATTCAAATTTGAGACTTCAAATACCAACCATCAAATTTTTTGCCACTTAATTATATACTACGGACGGTTGGTGTAGCTGATTAATTATTGGAGTACGTAACACAATTGAACACCTCTTCTTCCTACAAGTCCATGTCTTTGTCCCTGTCCGTGTTGATTTAGACATAAACGATCGTGCGTTATTTGGGCCGTACGTAGATATATGTAAACTAAAGAGCCGCTACTATGGGAAGCTTGCGTTTCGCCCCATCTCAAGAGTGTTAATTACGGACGTATTTACAACGTTGTCGTCCACAAATTGATGTTTACGTAAGCAATTTGATCCACGAAAGAGTATATATGTAGATTGCACGCTACTACCAAGAATGTCTAGCTAGTTATGCGTCCAATTAATGCATGATTGATGCAATGCCGTTCATCAATTTTACTCATCCAGTGAGAATCCTAAATAGAATTACATATTTGTGACGCTCAAGAACGACGCCTCACAAAATACGTTGAGATGAAAGAAAATTAGTATATATTGAGGAAATAAAGAGCAACTTATCACACTCAATCAACTTAAGAGCAATACAAGGTCTACAATCAACTTTTGGTTGTAATTTTTACAACTTGCTCATCCACTAGCTAGTCATATTATTTTTTTTTTAAAGAAACAAAAAAAAAAGAAGAAAAATCCAAGGAGTAGGATTGCAACACTTGGATTAGGGATTAATTGTAATCCTACAATCTTTTTTGGATGGTAGGCTTAGTATTTCGCTAACATTAATTTCAAAAGTTTTTTTTTTTAATAGAATGTAATAGCTGGATTGGATGCTCTTACACCATCTTAAACAATATGAAATTAAACAACCAATCATTTATATTGGCACGGCCTGACTTTTTCTACAAAAGCAAACAAAATCTATCTCTTTGTGCGTATTTTCAATCATATCAATATTTCATGTCATGTGGTACGTAGGGACATGCAGAGCCAAGCACGGGCATGGGTGGGAACGTGCGTGTGCCTGGCTCGGCGGATCCCCTATTAATCTCTTTGGGTGCCTCAACTTCTGTTTAGTTAATTAGTTACTAAAATCACCTTAATCTTTCTCAAAAAAAAAAAAAAAAACTAAAATTACCTTAATTTTGTATCTGTACAGCCTCAGAGGTGAAGGTTGTGAAACAACCGTTGTACTCTAAAAGCTTAAGCTGTTAGAGAACGGTGTTTAAATATTTTTATATTTAACACTCCCCCTCACGTTTGGGCTCGAGACTTTTTAATCGGCCCATGACGTAGGCTTGAATTAAATGGGAGGAAATTAATATACTAGGAGCCTGGCGTGACTCGAACTTAGGACCTCCTGCTCTGATACCATGTGAAACACCCGTTGTACTCTAAAAGCTTAAGCTGTTAGAGAACGGTGTTTAAATATTTTTATATTTAACAAAGGTGATGAGTAGTCAAAGAACTGGAGATCTAGAAATTGCACTGGATTCTCTCTCCCTCTCCCTCTCTCACGCGTGCGCGCACTCTGCCGTCCTCACAAATGGATTTCTTATAGTGCTTGGTAGTTTGATTTGTGGTGTGCTCTTGCATGCTGTGAATTGGAAACAGCAAGCTCTAGACATAATAGATAGGCAATATATAAATAGGTACGTACCTATATATATATTACAATTCAGATTTTGTAGACTTTACATACTATTTAAGTTTTAGATGCCAAATTAAATAATTCCTATTTTAAACTAAGGAGGAAATTAAACAATTAATTGGTGTGTCTAGACTGTATAATTCGAGCATCACAATCTGCTAGTGCTATCTAGCTATCGTACGTCAAACTTAAATTCAAATATAAAAAGAATGTTTAAATTGCTCAAAAAAAAAAAATTCTCGACAAAATTTTGTCTAGATTCGATTTAATTTTCTTCCAAAAGTAGATTAGACCAATCATGCGCATGACTTGCTCTCTCTTGTGCCCCGCTCACGTAAACGTTTTGGCCCCGTACGTCCCTGGGGGTTAATGTGAGTTCATCCCAGGTGGGAACACCTTAGATAGAATCGCAGGGAGTAAAATTCTCAATTTTGAAAAAGAATAAAATAATTAAATAAATAACTCATCCTCACATTTTCAAGTCTTTCATTTTTTGTTCTTTTATGTCGTCCACGTTTTTTGCACTACTGTAGAATCGGTCACGCAATCCAAAGCAGCTGGTGCATCAAAATGCGGACAAGAAATGCAAGGCCATATATCTATTCTTATTACATTAAAGGAGGGTTTGGGAGGCCCAGAGAGTGACACGTGTCACCCTCTTAAACCCTCCTTTACTCTCTTTCCCAATATATATATATATATATATATAATTTTATATTTTGATATCAAAATTTAAAATTTTGATATTTTTTATTTTTAAAGTTTTAAATTTTAAATTTTATATTTTAAATTCTAAATTTAAATTTTAACTTCATCAATATTTATTTCTAATTTTGTAACTTCAAATTTAAATTGTAAATCTCTAAACTCTATAAAATTATAAAATTATAATTTTATTAATAATATGGGTAATAAATCAGATAATACGGTATATATCTATATTATATATATATATATATAAAATTTTATAATTTGATATCAAAATTTAAATTTTGATATTTTTAATTTTTAAGTTTTAAATTTTAAATTTTATATTTTAATTTTATATTTTAAATTCTAAATTTAAATTTTAATTATAATATTATTTCTAATTTTGTAACTTCAAATTTAAAATTTTAAATCTCTAAACTCTATAAAATTATAAAATTAATTTTATTAATAATCTATTCTTATAATATATATATATATATTATATATATATATATATATATATTATATTATATCTATTTCTATTACATTAAAGGAGGGTGGGAAACCTTAGGTTGACACTGTTCCCCCAACTCCACTTCATTCTCTCTCTTCCACACACACAAACACCACACACACACAAACACACACACACACATATATATATATATATATATATATATATATATATAAAATTAATTTTATTAATAAATTGTATAACAGCTTATTAGTAATTAAATTTTGATGTGAAAATTTAAAGTTTTGATACTTTCAAATTTTAAAATTTTCAAAATTTTAATTTTAAATTCTAAATTATAATAATTAATTAAATTATAATATAATTAATTAATTTATTAATAATATGCGTAATAAATCACATAATAAAATCTAACTTGATAGATACAATTTAAATCACGTAAAATATCGTTGTATAAAATAAATATAGTATTTAAATTTTAGGAGTAAAATTTTAGAAATATAGTGTATTTTTGTGTATATATAATTAATTTATTAAACAATTTCATTTACAATTTTATTTTTCTTCTATTTATTGATTTTTTAAAATTATTTTGATAGATTTATCTAAAATTCTTTTCATACCTATCTTTATAAAATAAATGATTATATAAATTTACTTTGCGCATATATCAATTTTAATGACTTTTATTTAAATAGATTTAACTACTAAATTATTTTTATATAATTTTTGTTTAATTATAATTAGACTTATAAAACTTTATAAAAATATTAAAAAAATAAAATTTATTATAAAAATAATTTTATATCCGCAGCATCGTGCGGGTAATTCACTAGTAGGTCACTAATTCTCGGACTGATCCAGTCAGCCTGGGCACTGTTTAATATTTTGATCATAATTTTTTCAGAACGTATCCATATTGGCATATTGCACTCTATTTGATTTATGATAGTACAAAATTTCAGCAGAGTTAATTTGCAACATGGTGCACGTACGTTGAGGGTGGAATCCGTTGCACAATCGTGTAGAGTTGGTTTGCGAGCACAACGTGTACAAAGCCAGCAAGCTAGCTAACTGAACAAAACTTTGTAGGATAAGATCGATCGAATTCTCCTCTGACCGAGCTCACTAAGAGCCTGTTTGTTTAGGTATACGTGGAGTGATAGAACTCAAATTTCATCACTTTCGTTATTTGTTTTGGTGCAAGTGAAAAATATAATGTAACTCAAGTTACGTTAGAGCTTCACTTCACCTACTTTCGACTTCCTCCTCTAAAGTCCCGAACTCGACTTCCGCCACACTCAACCTCCTCTAAAAAATTTATTAAATAGTAAAATCTAAACTTTACTTCCTTTGTAATGGATTAGAATTACCTTATTTATAATAAATTAGGATTACTTTTAAATAATAATAAAAAATTTAATTATATAATAAGTTAAATTTTATAGTGGTAAATTTACTATTATAGTTAGAAAATAATGAGATCCACTTACTTACATCAAAACAAACAATGAAACTCAAAAAACTAATTTTATCAGTATCAAGTTATATCAAAACAAATAGAAGAAGTAATTGAATTTAACTTTCAGACCGTACGAGTTACGCTAAAACAAACAATAGAAAAATAATCACACTTCAGGGAAACTCAAACACCACTATATTTGACTTACATTGGATCTACAGATTCGTCAATCCAAACGCCTCCTAATTTGAAAGGACTTTTACGTATCTCAGATTTATGCCTCACATTTTTATTTTTAGTTTTTTTTTTTTCCCCTGCTACTTGATGTACGGGAGAGAAGTATATATATATTCACATAATACCTTAGTAAGATTAATTCCATATATATAAATATATATATAGAATTGAGCTTCTATACTTTTAAAAGTACTAAGTTATTGGTGCTTGTAGATTTTTAGCCATTGGATTAAGAGATATATGGTTAGCATAATGTAGGCCCCCTAGGATTGAGTGGGTGGTTGGTTGAATAGTATAATTAATCTAATAGTTGAAAATGATCCGAGGAATAGATCTAACGGTAAAAAACTTACAAGCACCAAGTGCTTAGTGCTTTTACAAGCACCATAGCTGGACTCTCTCTCTCTCTCTCTCTCTCTCTATATAGACTTATAGAGTTGAGATAGAATACTATCGATAACAAACGGGCTCCGTTGCCACCCATTTGTTTCCGATGATGGAGCCTCCAAATCGACGATCGGCACCGTTGAACATTATCTATACTACTTAAAGTGTTTATAAATTAAATTTCAAATCATTTCAACATCATTTGCCTAATGATTAAAGAGTTTCAAAATTTATAATTTTGATGGTCGATATGAGGCGTTTTTTCGTTTAACGGCGTAAAGATATCCAAATCAATTGAATTTTTGTTAGAAAATTTTTTAAACTATTTAAAACAAGATCTATACTCTTGATCTTGATTACAAGACTTCTATTATTATTTTTAAAAAATATTCATTTTCAGCCGTTCATTTTTGTGTCCACTCGATGGATAAGAGAACAATATCGAAAATGTATGAAATTTTATTTATACACTTCAATTGGTATAGATCATGTTCAATGATGCTGATCGTCGATTTGGAAGCTCCATCATCGAAAACAAATAGGTGGCAATGGAGCCCGTTTGCTATAGATAGTATTCTAGCTCAACTCTCTCTCTCTCTCTATATATATATATAGAGTCCGGTTGGGGTACTATCGATAGCATCAAGGATTTGGTACTATCGAATTTTCCACCGTTAGATTTAACCCTTTGACTATTTTTACTTGTTAGATTATACTATTCAACCAACCACCTACTCAACCCTAGGGGGCCCACATCATCCTAACCACCTATTTCTCAATCGAAGGACTAAAAAACTAATAGCACCAACAGCTTGGCGCTATTAATAGTATTCCAGCCTAATTCTATATATATATATATATATATATATATATATTATTATAAAATTATTTTTTTTTCTAGTACGTAGAAGCATATATGTATTAAAACCTTCATAATTCTTTATTATTATTATTATGACAGTTATTAATCAATAGTCACCGAGCTGGCTAATTAATCGTGAATAACAATATGGTTTCATGCGGCGGATCGTGAGGCTCCGACCGCGCTGCTGCAGCAGCAGCAGGAGCAGCAGCATTGGTGGTGGTGGCGGCAAAGCGGCGGCGGCGGTAGTGGTAGTGGTAACGGTAGTACTCATGATGACAGCATGAGCCATCTCCTTGATGAGCTCCCAGGCCTGCGCCACGTGTCGGTGCTCCGTGAGGGTGGATCCGACGGCGAAGCGGAGCACGTACTTGGGCCCGAGCACCGTGTGCGTCATGTACGCCCTCCCGCTCGCGTTGATCAGCTCCAGCAGCTTGCGGTTCTCCGCCGCCGCCTGCTCCTCCCCCATCCCCCCCCGCGGCCTCAGCCGGAAGCACATCCCCTCGAACGCCCGGGCCATGTCCACGTCGCCGCGTATGTGGGCCTGCAGGTTGTCGGCCCCGTAGGCCCGGAGCACCATCCACAGCTTCAGCCCGCGGAAGCGCCGCCCCACGCCCACCTGCAGGTCCTTGAGGTCCGTCACGCGCCCGGACTCGCTGGGCCCGTTCCGCAGGTACTCCGGGTCCGTCTCCAGCGCCTCGGTCAGCGGGCGCGTGTCCCGCACCCACAGGCACGTGCAGTCGAGGCACGTGAGCAGCCACTTGTGCGGGCTCAGGCTCACCGAGTCCGCCCGCTCCACGCCGTCCAGGTAGCCCCGGAACTCCGGGCAGATGCACGCGCTGCCCGCGTACGCCGCGTCCACGTGCACCCACGCGCCGAAGAGGGACGCCACCTCCGCGATCGGCCCCACGGGGTCGACGGCCGTGGACGAGGTGGTCCCCACCGTGACGCACACGTACGCGGGCACCAGCCCGGCTGCCGCGTCCGCCTCCATGGCCTCGCGCAGCCGCGCGGGCTCGAGCGCGAACTCGGACTCGGGCCGGGTGGCCACGCAGCGGACGAGGGCCGGGTCGAACCCGGCTATCCTGCACGCCTTGACGAACGTGGAGTGGGTCTGGTCCGAGCCGTAGGCCACGAGGCGGGGGAGCGCGGCCACACCGGCACCGCCCCCGGCGCGGCGCAGGGCCGCGTCGCGCGCGGCGACGAGGGTGCAGAGCATGGCCTCGCTGGTGGTGGCGAGGAGGACGCCTCCGCCGCGGCCGGCGCCGCCGTGGTGGAAGCGCTGCGGGAGCCGCAGGAGATGGGCGAGCCAGTCGAGGACGAGGGCCTCGAGCTCGGTGGCGGCCGGGGAGGCGAGCCACGTGAAGGCGACGGGGTTGAGGGCGGAGGCGACGAGGTCGCCGGCGAGGGAGGCGGCGCTGTTGGTGGCGGGGAAGTAGGCGAAGAAGCTGGGGCTGGCCCAGTGGGTCATCCCGGGCAGCACGCCGCGGCGGAGCTCGTGGAGGACGGAGTCGAAGGCGGCGGCTGGGCCGGGCGGCGTCGGAGGGAGGATGCGGCGGAGGTAGCCGGGCTCCACCTGGGCGAGCACCGGGTGGGAGTCGACGTGCTTGTAGTAGTCCGTGATGAAGTCCACGGCCTGGTGGAGCTGGGTCCTGAGGTCGTCCAGATCCAACGGCTTAAAGCCGCCGAGGAAGGACGTGGCGAGGTTGGCGTCGATGCTCCCCATTATTATTATGATTATAATGATTATTATTATTATTATTGTTGTTGTTGTTGTTGTTGTTGTTGTTGTACGATGATGATATTGGAAAGAAAGAGCTAGCCGGAGGCGCCGTTTCATTAATTTATTTACTTACGGTGAGGCGCTGAGCTTAGAAAAACTAGCAACTTCTCGTTTATATAGATAGGAAATTAAGGAGAGCGGGGTGTACAGGGGTGGGGTATGGGCGTAAATATGGGACTATCAGAGGGGCAGAGAGGAGATCGGAACCGCGAGAGCGAGCAGCTAGCAAGGAAATTAATGACGAGGGAGGGAAAGGGCCCTCCGCTCTACGTGGAGGGTGCATGGAAGGAAGAAGTCTGCCGAGTCACATCTATACCATATTATTTATAACAAATCAATTATATATATTTTTTATTTTTTAAAAATATATAAAAAATGTTTTTTTTACAATAATAACGTTAAAAAATATATTTAATTGATTGAAAATATCACGTTATTAATATAACTGACGTATTCTAGAACTTAATTTTTCACGTGCATGCATGAATAAGAATGGTAGGCCTCGGCACTTGTCAGAAGGACGTCTAACCGGCCGTCGAGTTCCATCAGCATGCAGCAGTTGTAACTTTCAAGCAGCAGTACGTGCAGCTGCCGTGGATCACGTGCGGTTGCTGCATTAACAACAGCTTACGGGGCTGAGGTTCCGAGGAATGGAGCAGCAGCACGCCGGCCGCAGGGATGGTAGCCGGCCGTGAAGAACGTGGAACTCGCCTGCGGGGAAATCCTGCACCTCGCCGTCTCACAGACTAATAATGTTCATGTGACGACGCAGACCGCAAG
Source organism: Ananas comosus (assembly GCF_001540865.1). Classification (NCBI taxonomy): domain Eukaryota; kingdom Viridiplantae; phylum Streptophyta; class Magnoliopsida; order Poales; family Bromeliaceae; genus Ananas; species Ananas comosus. The sequence continues at coordinate 195,365 of NC_033634.1, read as the reverse complement.
CTCTCCACCTACCACAGTTTTAATTATTTATGGGAAAATAATTTACTTCCAATAATTTTTATACTAATTTATAAAATTTAATATTTAATTATCAAAGTTTATTCTTTATATTGTGAATTACAATAATTATTTCATAATTTATACTTTACATTTATGCACGGCGTGCTACCCCTGCAAGTACGTCACTCAAAATATCGCTTCTATAATAATAGAGAAATACTAACTGTATAACTAAAAATATATTGTGACCCCTTACAAAAGACTGTACATCTAAGATTTACTAATTTTTTTTAGTTTTTAGTAAAAGAGAGAAAAAAAAAAGAACAATAAAATTATTAGAGAAAAGCTGGCCTTTAAATAGGATCAGTATTGACAGTTAATTTGCTAAGTCTGCGTGCTGTTAATTTTAATCCATGTAAGTAGGAAATGGTCCGAAAGTAATTTATATTAAGCGCGCGTTAATCAGTTGGCATGAATTGCAATTCTGTTATATATATGTGCATGTTTTGAATGTTAGGTTAAGAGACGTCCGGACCGCCGAGTCCCAATATTGTTGGCTAATACCTTCATTTCTTTTCCAAATGCTTTCAGGCTGACGAGTCTGCAAATGAGTAGTTTCTTCTTCTTCTTTTTTTTTTAGAGAGATAAGTTTTTTTAAAAAAATTAGCTAAAAATATAAAACAATTAAATTTAAAATTTAAGATTTCGGATATCAACCATCAAGCACTCAATTAACCGTAAAGGTTACAAGTGAGGAGTTTCCAAATTAATAAGAAACTGCAAAAAGCAAAAAAACAAAAAAAAACAAAGAAAAAAAAGAGGAGGAGATGTGAGTGCTATGAGATACACAGGAAGATGAAGCATATTATAGGGCCTCTCACGATCGAGCAGCTAATTAAAATGCAAAGCAACAGAGCACCTATTTTGACAATTAAGCCAGTGGACCAGAAAGTCGGCACCTCGAGTCGATCATGTAATTAATTAAATTGATCCAGAAAAAAAAAAAAAACTTAGAAGCTCTTCTTTAGTATTGTAAGTTTGTAGTTTACTATCATAATATATGATATAATATGCTCCATTTTTTTTAAATTTTTACGTAATTGCTGCTGCTTAAAAACCGAGCACGAAGAAAAGAAAAAAGAAAAAGATAATACTAAATTTTCCTTTGGAGTTGAGGTGGAATTACTTTTATACTAATAACTTATTTAGTGCAGTAGGTGTAGTCCAGCCTTTTCCTAGACCGACAGATTCATTGTAGTAGCTAGGCAGGGCACCCTAGTTAATATCTCTTTCAACAACATCAAAAGAAGATTATTGATATACTATATATGTGATTCGCAAGGGCAAAGAGTAACGCTAAAGTTTTTCATACTACTTTTGCAATAGCTTTTATAATTTGATCGTTCTTGTACCTTGTAGTCAATGTTGAAATTATAACATAAGCAACTAGGCTTCCAGAAAAGTAAGCTCATTACCCTTTATGTTAGGAATAGTTGGTGCCAAATTAGATCGCCAATACATCAAAATATATAGAAATTAAATTTTAAGTGAGAAGGGATAGTATTTGGCAAAGGCAAAACGTATGCGAATAACTAAGAAGGATCATTAACGTCGTGCATGGAGAAGAACAAACATGGAGGAGGAGAATTAATAACCATGTGAATCGAAAACACTGTTAACGTACTGCAACATCGACGTGGAACCGTAGTCAAATCATCTATAGCCGCGGTGATCACCAACCAGCGTTGCAATCAATTATGTTTTTTATTTGCGGGCGTAATGGTCGGAGAAGGGCATGAAAGCTGAATTTGTTCATCAAGTCGTTTCGATTAATTAATCGCTCACTATAAATTTATACACGAAACAACTTTCCTATGCCACCGGAGATAGGTAGCATGGGCCTACGTGGTGGTTTATTATTTATAATATAATAATATCGAGGCCTTTGAATCAGAGCCTCGTGGTTAAAAAGGCCTGTTTAGTGGTAGGCCCGGCCCTGTGAGTTTCGCCCCAGATATGCAGCCCAATCTAGCTACCGCTTATCAATCCTGGCAGAAAATAATTTGTTTATTTCTCTCAAAAAAAAGAAAATAATTTGTTTACATCATATCGGAGAGTGTTACTACAACCCGTAAACGTAAACGATAATAATAATTTACTCCTCGATCGGGTGCATATTTTTGGTCAAACACAGGATGCTTTTGACTCGAGGGGAAAAAAAAAAAAGATAGGTTTACTATCTACTTCATTCATAACGAATATGAACTGAGCTACAGAAGTAAGACAATTGACCCCAAGAATCAAAAAGTCCCAAACAAAAGCCCGAAAAAGGAAAAAAAAAAGAAAAGAAAAAAAAGAAAAAAACAATTACAAGCTAGGTAATTTATGACATTCCACTAGAAAATTCTTTTATTACTTTGCTAGCGAATTGGCCCTATTTACTGCCGCCAACAGCTCAATATTGATCCCTCTGTAAATAAAAATGTTCTTTTCTGTCCATATAACCCACCAGTAAGCTATAAGTAATATGTGTTCTTGTCACCTTTTTTCTATTACGATCTTCCCGAGTTGCCCTTTTCCATACTTCCTGAACATTTTCACTAAGGTTACACTTTAAATCCCCTTCACCAACCATCATCATAAGCATAAGATATCTACTAAAAATACAGTCTGTGAAGATGTGATCTACCGTCTCTAAAGAGGATCCACAGAACACACAAGATAGGTTTCCCGTCCAACCTTTCTTGGATAAATTGTCCACTGTAGGGAATCTTTTCTTGAGTACTATCCAAAGAAAAATCCTTACTTTTAATGGTACTCTCAAACTCCATATCTTCCCCAGCTGTGTATCTCTTCTTCCTCCATCATTTAGCATGGTGTTCATAGATTTGACTGTAAACCGCACCTTTGAGTTCCATCGCCACCAAATTTCGTCAGGTCTACTCTCCACGTTAATATTAGAAACTAAATTTTTAAGATCACGTATTCTCATACGTAGTTCTGTGTGCATTGCCGTCGCTCCTCGCAAGATCTTTCTCAACCTCCACCCATTCTCGGATAAATACTCGCTAATTCTCGACGACTTTCGAGACACTTTAAAATAAATATCGTGAAAGATTGACTGTAGTGATACTTTCCCACGTACACCTTTATCATTCTAAAAATCTATTAACTGACCGTCTTGCAACTTATAATTTACTCCACATTTGAACACTTCTTTTAGAGGGACCACACTTTTCCACCACTGGGATGTTGGCCTGAATATCTGTAACACACTAGACCTTTGCAAATTGCGAGGTTCGAGTGTTTGGATGTATTTCGAGCTTTTTCACACTTGGTGGAGGGTGGTAGAATGTTTGCTGACCTAAAAAGTTCGAAAATCGGAATTCTGGATATGTCCTGAGAGTTTTTACTCTCGGGGACCGGTCCCTGGAAGGAGAGACCGGTCCCCCAGTGAGCAGTGTTGAGGCAGCCTGAGGCAACCGGTCCCTGGCAGGCGAGACCAGTCCCCGAACGCGTCTTCACAGTGAGAGACCGGTCCCGCGCAGGGAGAGACCGGTTCCCGAACGCTGGTTTTTCGGGTTCGCAGCGAGAGACCGGTCCCTGCTGGGGAGAGACCGGTCCCTCTGGGCGAAAACTGCCCAGACCGGGCTGATGTAATATTAGATTTTTGAGGGGCCTCACAGGATTTTGTTACAAGAGAAGGCTTATATGGCCACTTCTCCTTCTCCCCTTCCTCACTTCACCATTTCTCTTGCTTCTAGAGAGAGAGAGAGAGGGAGAGAGTGGGAGAGGAAGGAGAAGAAGAGCTTGTAGAGGACTTGGAGCTTCACCTCCACCCTTTCTTCTCCCTTTTGGTGGATTGGAGCTTACTTTTGGAGCTTGGTGGTGGACCAAACTTCAACCTTGGGCATTTTGAGCTTGGATTGAAGCTTCCAAAGGGTTAGTGACATGTTTCCTCCTTTAGATTCTTGTTTTGGTGATTTTTTTGGGAGATGAAACCCTAGTTTTGGGACTTAGGGTTTATTTTGGGCTTTTTGAACCTAGGGCTTTTGAGGCTTGATTGGTTGGTTTAGAACCTTCCTAGGGCTTGGATTGGAAGGGTTCAAGCTCTCTTTTGGAGCTTTGGAAGAGATTTCTACTCTTGAGGTTAGTTTTGGCCCTTTTTGCTTCTAGGTTAATGTTTGATATTATAAGATGGTCGTAATGCCCTCGTATCTCTTCGCTGATTACTTTTAGGGTATTTTGAGACTCGGGGACAACTTTGTTCGGCGAATCGAGACCCTACGCGACGGTTCGGTGGGTTTGACCTAGCCACACTATGAGAAATTCTCATTTGTGCTTAATTAAGTATCGTTAAATGAAAAAGCATGCATATTCTTGTTACATGTATTTATTGTGAATTTTAGAATGCTTAAAATGCCCATGTTATATGTAATGAAATTTTGGACCTCTATGTAGTAGAGAGTTGCTTGAGAGAGAGTTGGTTGCATTTAGCATTCTATACGAGATTTGGTTTCATGTTTCTATAGTGTAAATGAGTTCGAATTCATGTATTTAAACTTAAGTTTACTTGTGACATGAAAGATGACAAAATTGCCATATAGAAGTATGTGAACTAGCGAGCTAATGTCATCAAGCGGCATTGAGCTCGGGACATGTGTGAACCTAGTGGATAGGGCCATTGAGGGATTTGGGATACATGTTGGATATCAAATTGCCTAAGTGTCATCAAGGGGCACTAGGCGTAGCAAAAGTTGAAAATTCACATTGTGACTTAAACTAGATCTTCGGGATGCTAGTGACTATACCATGTTAGAGACATGAGGATTGGATACTTGAGACTTGGACTTTGCTTGCTTGTCATTTGTGCTCATTCGCACATACTTGTGAGGGTCGCTCCCTACAAGCCGGCACTCCGGAGTTAGCCTACGCGACTTTTGTTCGCTCGTGCGGTATTGAGAAGCCTACGGGGTCGAGTGGGACAGACACATTCCAAGAGTGGGGATGTTGGGCTACCACAGGCACTTAGGCGGCACAAGCTGGACTACCTTGGGTAGATCCTTAAATTGGAAATGGAAATCGACACGGTGTTGAATACGAACAATCACTACTAGATAGGAATAGTAGTTGGATTACTTGGACACGCTCATGATATAGCATTGGTACATTTAGTATACTTGCCGGTTTCGTTATTGCATCGTAGAATACTCAGTTGTTTGGATAGAGTTCACCCTTATACATTGACATGTTACCTTATGATAATGTAGATGTACATCACATGGCATCATGCTTACTTGAGACATATGGGTTAGCACTTCTTTATGCTTTCTTACTGTGTTACTATTATCTTTATTGCTATTACTATCTTGTACTTACCCTTGTTTTTGGGGCCTAGTGGAGCAGGAGCTGGGGTCAGTAATTGCCCACTGGGAACTATAAATTATAGTTCTCACGCCCTCTTTTTCTCGATATTTTTCAGAGCCTTCCACGCAGGGTGAGGCCAGGGACCGCGGGAAGGGAGTTGCTTCGAGTTAGCTTCCTTCGAGGACGATTTGCTAGGTGGTCTACCTCTCGTTGTATTTTATTTTGGAGAGGTTGAGAGTTTTACCAGTGTACTAGAGACCACCATTTTTGTGCTAGTGACAGATATTGTACTGCTTATGATTTCTTTTATTGTCTAGCTTTACTTCTCTACCTTGATGTAGATGTTAGTACTGCTCGCTCTGATATCATTAGTTGCTAGTTATTTCACTTCTTTTATTTGTTCCATCTCTTGCTTTTACTTCCGCTTTTCTTCTAGACGTCTTATATGTGTAGACATATGGCGGGTCTGGGCACGCTACCGGGAGGGCTTCCGCCGGTCCCGGGGCGTGACAATATCTTTCCTTTATTAAGTGGCCTCTTTTTAGTGTAATACAACGCTTGAACCAACTTATTCCATTACAAGCCTCTTTCTAAAAAGAATCTCCACCACCACTTAACGAGAAGAGCTTCATTCATCAATTTAATATCTAGCACTCCCAGTCCTCCATCCTCTCTTCCTTTGCATAAATTCCTCCTAAGTTACCAAATACCCTCCACCTTTTGAGGTCGTCCCCCAATTTCAAAAGAAATTCCTTCGTAGTGCCTCGATAAGTTTAACTACCCACTTGGGCGCTTTGAAAATTGAAAAAAAATATAGCGGTAAATTCGAAAGGACCGAGTTTGGTAACATAAGTCTACCGCCTTTTGACAACAATTTTGCTTGCCATCTGTCGATTCTTCTATAAATTTTATCGATAACCCCTTGCCAATCATGTTTCTTTATAGTCCTATTTGATAATGGTAAGCCGAGGTATCTTATTGGGAAGCTACCTACCTTACATGATATTATGTTGGCCAACCTAAATGCTTTGTTCTCTCTTCTCCCAGTGTAAAATAAACTTCGATTTCTCCTTGTTAATTTTCAATTCAGAAGCCCATTCAAAAAGATTCCATAAGAATTTGAGATTCCTAATAAATCTCTTCTTGGCCTCGCAGAAAAAAATCGTGTTGTCTGCGTATTGTATGAGCGTTATCCGACTCGCGTCCGAAGGTTCGACCTCTCTTAACATGTTGTTCCTACCAGCCTCTTCTGTCATTCTAGCTAGACATTCTGTCACCATCAAAAAAAGATATGGTGAAATAGGGTTCTCTTGTCGTACTCCCCTTTTAGTCTTAATCTATTTAGTCGCCTCGCTGTTTACAAGAACCGCAACCTTAGCATTACCGACACATTGCATCATCCATTCGTGCCATTTTTCGTCAAAACCCCACCACTCCATAATCTGTAGTAAAAATGACTAGTTAATTCTATCGTAAGCTTTCTTGAAATCAGCTTTCACACCTACGCTTTCCACAAAATTCTTAGCTCTCCATCCGACAATCTCACAAGCACTGATGAAAGCGTCCGAAATGAATCGTCCTTTTATAAAAGCTTATTGGGTGGGGGGTATAATCTTTTGAATGACCCTTTTCAGCTGATTGGCAGAAATTTCTTATTAATGAAGGGACCTTCTGGCTATTTGCTCCCGGATGGTGTGGTCCGCATGCTTTTATGTTTTCAGAAAATCTGTTCTAAATATGTAAATATATATTTTTATTACTAAATGGATTTATCAATTTGATGATTTTAACAAGCAATCAAATTGCTTTTGAGTTAAAATAGCTGGGCAAAGCTCTGTGCTTAAAATTACGTACCAGCGGACGTGATTCGTCACTTCAAAGTATTTCGTTGCATTTAATTAATTGGACTGGTGAGTGCTTCTCTGTTCTTTCTTAATAAAATATAAATAAAATATAAAATATAAATATTAAGAGTAAAATTTTAAAAAGTAAAAAACTTACGTGTGCGGGTTTACGCATGTATTTTCTATATAATAATATTAATATTTTTCTCTCACATTAAAATAATCGAGGTGGCCAAACCCGTCGCGGTCCGCGACTCCGCGTCCCTCGCTCCCTCCCTCGTCGCAGTTTAGTTGGGCGTTGCGACTTTCGTATCCGCAGCACCGAAACGCGAGTCGATTCAACCGCCCGATCCATCTCTGCGAATCCCCCAACCAGATTCTTTCCAGGTAAGCTTTTCTCCCGTCCGAGGATTCCCGATCCCCCTTTTGTTTTGTTTTTTTTGTTTCTTTTTAAAAAAAACAAAATCTCCTAATTTTCCTCTGCGGATCTGGGGATCCAAGGCGTCTCAGTGGAATTCCGTCGAATTTGCGGTGTTTGAATCGATCGACCTCCGGGGATTAGGGAGGAGGATTTTGGGCGTATACGTTTAATGGATTCGTTGATGTTGTTGTCACAGTGATCTGTTGTTTGATCCGTATCCCGCACACGCTACTGCTCGATCCCCCTCTTCCTCTGTTTGTTACAACTTGGAAAATAAGATTTTTGCAAACGAAATGCAAGTTTGTTTTGTTTATTTTTTTTCCTTTATTGTTTAATTCTGTGCTTATTTATATAACATCGCCATTTTGATCAACAGAACATAAGTTCGACTGCCAACAGTCCAATATTTACTATTCGAAGAACGCTTTACCAATGTTTTTTTTTTTTTCATTTTTTTTGTTGCTGAATTTGACTACTCACCTGCATTACAAGAAGAACGTTTAATGTAATTCGTTTTCCCATTTGTTCGACTTGAATTTGATTGCGTTCTTTCCAGTAGTTGAATGGCCGGTATCGCCATTGCATGCTCGTCTCTGAATTTAGGACTTCTCCAGAATCTTCATTTTGCTATTATAACGAATCATGGCTCTGAATTACGGTTGACATAATCAAACGTAGAATTTCTGGCATCTTAATGACGCCGACATGCACGATCGAATTTTTCCAGGGTGTCGGTGTTCATGATGGCTGGATCTTAGTGCTAAGTCTCTTGTTAAATATTTGATTTTTTTTATATTCAATAAAATATTTTGATTTTCTGTTGAAAGAAGAGCATACAAATCATATCCTTAGGAACTAGTGAATCGTTTTAAGCTTTGAACTGCAACTCCACTATTTGCTCTTATCTTTTCTCACTTTACCATTTGGGAATGCTTGAGAAACTGACGAGTGATGCGTGTGAATATGTGATTATTGTTCACTCCTGTGTTGTTAAATCATTGCTAAATTAATTTACTCGTTGTTTTACTTCACCTGATGGGTTAAATACTGAATATGCCATTCACTGGTTTGACGTACTTTATACAGGATGGATTCGGAAGTGGACCACAACGGTGCTGGGACATGCCATCCATTGGAGGACTTCTATATCCCTGATTACATACTGGTACCAGAGTCCGAACAAGGAAGCATTAGTTCCGAACCTTCTTGCCCTGTGATAGTCTTCATCAACTCTAAAAGCGGTGGTCAGCTTGGAGGTGATCTAATTAAAACATATCGCGAGCTTCTTAATAAATTACAGGTACCTACTGATTTATTGCATTAGACGATTGGGTTTGCTTTTTATTTTTTAAAGATCATAATCAAACCAAAGCCTCCGTGTTATAGGTGCGTTTACATATTTTTGGTCTTTTGCCAGGTTTTTGACCTCGGAGAGGAGGCTCCAGATAAGGTGCTGCACAAATTATATCGCAACTTCGAAAGACTCAAGTCCCTCGGAGATATTGGTGCTGCAAATATTCAGAAGAATTTGAGATTAATTGTTAGTGAGAAGGCTCTAAGATGGAATAAAGTGGAATATTTCTTGAATTGAGATTTAGTTATTACTTGAAATATTAATATTTGCTGGCATCCACGAAGCTTATTATGATTTTCTTATCAACACACTATTATCTTAATAGGTTGCGGGTGGTGATGGCACTGCAAGTTGGCTGCTTGGAGTGGTCAGCGATCTTAAACTTGCTCAACCACCTCCCATTGCTACAGTGCCTCTGGGAACAGGAAACAACCTTCCCTTTTCTTTCGGATGGGTAGGCCAAGAACAATTTTGTACTTCCTGCGAGCTTCGTCAAAGTAGTATCTTGTTATTTTATAGCACTGTCATAATGATGGATAAGTTCTGTCTGCTCTCCCTTTCTCTATGTTAAATTCTAGCATCTGTTTCCTGTCATTTGTAATGATTAGTGAGTAAACACCAAAAAACTCTGAAAAGCAAAGTTAGAGGAATATGAAAATGATTTGCCAAACTTCTTCTGTGTTTGAAGCTGATTTTGTTATCCGAGTGTTTGATTCTTCATGAATGTGCTCCACAATGTTCTTTTGCACTGTTTCTTCTGGTTGTTTTCTATAGTGTTCATGGATATTGTTTCCAATTTCCTTCTCATTTGATGGAATGAGATTTAATTTTTCTCTTACTGGTGACTACAATTGCAGGGTAAGAAAAATCCTGGTACAGATCATGAGTCTGTAAAGTCTTTCCTCTTTCAAGTGAAGAAAGCAACAGACATGAAAATTGACAGGTATCAGCTCTAACTCTTACCGAATCATATGATGCTATGCAGAATAATAATGTTATGATGGGCCAACGTGATCTCGTTTGTATTGTGATTTTGTAATTATAGTTTGATGCCAGCTTGTACTACAGAAAAACCATTGCTTGCAACTTTTTTCTTTGGTAAAAACCATTGCTTAAGCGCTTAATGCCAGGATGAACATTCCTATTATCTGACATTAGGGAACTATACAGTCCACTCAGCCTGGCCTGCTAACAATTTCTTCATAACTTAAAAGAAAACTCATGTTTAGTTACTTGATTTTTTTTTTTTTATTTTTTCTTTCAGTTGGCATATTGTTATGAGGATGAGGGCTCCCAAGGAAGGTACCTGTGATCCAATCGCGCCGCTTGAATTACCACATTCCTTGCATGCATTTCAGCGTGTGTCAAGTGCAGACTCATTGAATGTGGTAATGCAATCACTTTCTGTTTTATGTTCTACTTTATTTTTGAAATCAAGTTTTCTCACTCTGTCAGTTTTCTTCTCTTACTTTCTCTCAGTCCCTTCTCTTATTACATACGTCTTGTTTTTTTTATTAACTTATTCTCATTTATATTAATTTGTCACTCTTCTTTGTTTCCTCCAGGAAGGCTATCACACATTTCGCGGCGGATTTTGGAACTACTTCAGTATGGGTATGAGATTATATCTATAAGTCCTAATCTTTAAAGAGAAATAGTAGATAATATCAATGATTATTCACATATAAACCATGAAAAGTGTAAGTATCCATTCGAAGTAGGTTAGGTGTAAACGTGCAATTTTAGGCTGACAATCATGCTCTCTTGTTTTCATATCTATAGTTTGATTTCCTTTCTCTAGGTGTAACAAAAATCATCCTAGCTACCACTATATATATATATATATATATATATATATATATATATATATATATATATATATATATAAAACTAATTAAGAGATACATTGAGATGCATCTAAGTATCTATTGTGTAATGTTGCAGGAATGGATGCCCAAGTATCCTATGCATTTCATTCTGAGCGGAAGCTGCACCCTGAGAAGTTCAAAAATCAGCTAATCAATCAGGTTTATGATTTTCCTATTCAAAATTTGTTCAAAAAGCTCTATCCTATTTGTTATCCTTCATATTGGACTATTTAATAGTAGAAACTAAGTACTTGCAACATGTTTATTTTGTGATTGTGGGTTCCGATCTAGGGAACAATATGTCTGCAGAAAATGAAATTAAATAAGCTGCCTCATGCACAATTAATAGGTTTTAAAGAAGATACTATTTAAAGTGCATCTTCTCAATGCAGGGTACATATGCTAAGCTTGGATGCACGCAAGGATGGTTTTTGGCTTCTCTATTTCATCCTTCTTCAAGGTATCTATTGTTTTTCTTATTTGCTATAATAACTCAGATGATGATAACAAATTTATACTCGACTTATAGCAAGTGTGGTAAATCACCTCTTGCAAACCTCATCCACTCAATAAGATTAGGAAGATAAAGAGAAATGTACAATTGAACAGAAGGTAAACGTTTCTTTTTTAAGGGATTAAGTTGAAAAGTTATGACAGATTGGAAATTGGTTAAATCCACTAATAGTTTTAGGCTCCTTTCTCATTGTTGGTTATCCACATGATAAAATCATAAAAACTTCCGTTACTGAGTTATTCTTTTGTGCTTCATTTCTTCCCTGATAAACCCAAAATTCGGCATGCTGTTATCTTTTTTTTTACTCCAAATCAGATTTCTCCTTCTTTTTTTTTCTTTTTTTTTTTTTTTTTTTTTTTTTTTTTTTGTTGTTGTTGTTGTTGTTGTTGTTGTTGTTGCTTTCCAAAGTTACGCTACTCGCACTTCAAGGAAAGAAGAAGTCTTTATGTTTTACGTTATGATTAATGGTATAGGGAAATTATCAGTCTATTTCTATTTCAGTTCTTGTTTATGAAAGTGCTTAACTTGCAGGAATATTGCTCAACTTGCAAAGGTGAAGATCATGAAAAAGCCTAGTCAGTGGGAAGATCTTCACATCCCTCGGAGGTACATTTTACTGTGGCACTTTGTTTTAAATTGACTGTGATATTCGCATATATTCATTCATTTGTCTTCTCTAATATTTTCACTTTGACTGTAAAATTATACTTGTACTTCAGGATGAGCTTAGAACTCCTCAAAAGGAACCAGTGATGAACTTAATGCACATTGGTCTCTTTCATTCGAAGAGAATATTTTGTTCTTACTTTCATCTTGTTCTACCATTAACAATGTAGAGAGAGGTCCCTTAGTCCTGTAGAAAATTAAATGTCTAGGTGACTAATTAGTTTTTTTGGATTTTTCTCATATAATTACTGAATACGTAGTATGAAATATGGATAGCCTTTTCTTTCTGTAAGCATGCGACGTAGTATACGGTGTCAAAGCTGATTGTAGCTTATGGTCACTTTCTTTATGCCCAACACACCCCCCGGCCCCCCCCACCGCCCATCATACAGTAGTTTCTGTAACGAAAAAGTCTTGATAACTAGCAATTCCAAAGAATGATAATTACCATACTTTGAGGACGCCAATAGCCGGGCCTTTCACCTAACGCTTTCCAATCCTTTACAGCATTAGATCCATCGTCTGCCTCAACTTACCGAGCTTTTCTGGAGGTTTAAATCCTTGGGGAACTCCTAATAAGAAAAAAGTGCGAGATGTGAGTCTGATGTCCTCATAATTTCCCGTATCCATGTGTTGTCATATCAAATCCTTTTCCTGGTATTGTGTGCATATTCTAAAATTGGATTATCACAATCTTTAGAGGGACCTTACCGCACCGTATGTTGATGATGGCCTTCTCGAGGTTGTCGGCTTCCGAGATGCTTGGCATGGGCTGGTGTTGATTGCTCCCAATGGTCATGGCACTCGTCTTGCACAGGTAAAGCAGCTGTCACTCTCATATATGCGACGAGAAATATAAGTTATCCTCTAGAATTGGAGTTTGCTGATTGAATTTCGTATCTATAGTTTTCATTATTTTGTGTTGTCGTGTTACACAATAATGCAAATGTATTTGCTTGTTGAAGGCGCATCGGATTCGTTTCGAGTTCCACAAAGGCGCAGCAGACCACACATTCATGAGGATTGATGGGGAGCCGTGGAAGCAGCCGCTTCCCGAGGACGACGACACCGTAGTGGTAGAGATCTCTCACCTCGGTCAGGTGAACATGCTCGCCGCCCAGCACTGCAAAGCGAAAAGCATCAACGACCCCTCGACGCCATCGGCGGGTAGCAGCAGTGGTCATTTTGATGAAGACAGTTGCGAAGATTCTGAGGATGAATGGGAGGGAGAGAGGCGGAAATTTGGTGCGGCGGAGACTTTCAAAATTCCCGAAGAGATTGACATTGCTCATCTCAGTTAAAGAGATGGAGGTTAATTATTGCCCGGTTAATTATGGTTCTGGTACTTTGGGCTCTTAACAGACGGAAGGATTGTTTGTCCAGATATTGATGATTAGTGAGGATCATAATTCTATTCAAACAAATTGCTTGCACATTTATTGTATTAATTAATTAATTTCCGATTTTGATGGTTAAAATAGTTGTCTATGTGTGCTGCTGCTGCTGCTGCATTTCCATGCTAATAGGATACGCGTCATCAAGTTATGCTGAAATGAAATGGTTCGTGGTTCGCTGCCGTTTTATTATCATTGTTATTATTTGAATAAACAGATTGACAGCGATTAAAACAGATTGACGGTCTACTTCCGGTTAAATAGATCATCGGTTCTTTTTTTTTTCTTTTTTTTTTTTTATTACTCTCTCACCCTTTTTGAGGCCCTGCTGTCTCACTCATATAGTCTAATTCACCTCTCCATTAAATGGAACGAATAGTATGCTACTTTTTTTTTTAAAAAAAAAGAAAGAAATTTGCCACATATACACATGTTCAAAACTTAATATTAATTGATCCCCAGTTTCTAAATGTTTATTTATTTATTTATGTATTTATTATTTGGTGGCGCAATCTATCAAACTTGAAGTTATGTAAACAGAGCGAGCCAGCTAGCCTGCTAGCTTGTATGCATAAAAAGAAATAATAATAATAATAATAATAAATGTATGTATACAAGCGGCCTGAACTCCGGACAAAGTTCGTTAATTTTAAGTCCTCCTCCATCAGAATTCAGAGGTCGAAGCTAGCAGTAGAGCCGTATATATTAATTTAATTTTAAAAAACAACCATTAGAAAACAGCCCTTTTAGAATATTCTGATTAGCAGAAGCCAACGGGTTCTCATGTATTTATCATACGTACTGTACGTATGGCCAGCTGTGCATCTGCATACATACGGAGCGACCAATGGCAGTGGTACCTCGCGCGATCTCCTCCATTCCGGAGGGCAAAGGAGGAGAGCAAGACAATTAGTTCCACGTTGCAAAGAGCTGCTGTGAATATATATCGTCCTCCAGCAATCATGTGCCAAGCATGCACGCGACTGCCTGTTAGAGCCCGCGTTCTGGACGGTGCAGCAGCAGCAGCAGCCAGCGAGCAGCAGCAGCACAGCCAGCCAGCAGCAAGACAGATTCTTAGGCGGACTCTTCGTCTCTCTCTCTCTCTCTCTCGTGATCATGAGTACTTGATTACTACCTACTATATATGCGTGGTGTTTTGAACGTTGAGAAGTGCCTAATAAGCGCCTTACATAAGTGTATGTGAACGGTTGAATAAGGAGCTCCTCGCCGATGCGTACGGCCCGTATCGGTATGCCTAATCCTATCCTAGCGTCGAATAATATCTTACTGGCAGATACAAAAATACATAGCATAATTTTAAGCACGCATTGGTGGTGTTTGTACAGATTTAACTGTGGTCTTTTGTTTCGCCGGTTGTCTCGCGGTTCTGTGAGTATGTGCAAATCTGAGTTCGGCAACGAACACGACCATTCGGCCCCAACTGAGAGGTGTGTACGCCGTATATTGATATAGGTACCTACTTACGGGTGTATAGTGATATAGTTGATACTGCAACCCGCGGGGTCTATGATGTACTACGCTACTCCTACCCTATATATATAGTTATACGTGCCTATATTATATGTACTTATATACGTATTATATATAATACTATTATCGTGATATATGCCCGTTTTCAACGGCAGGGGGCGATCGGATCGAGGTTGGTCATCAGCCGGGTCAGGGCCGAGTTCAATGCGACAGGTCGGGTCGGTCCACTATAGAGTTAATGACGACGCTCGGCTGCTTATGGTGTCTAAGTGAGCAAAACTTTGTGTCCGCTGCGGATGCTGGCGGGCATCCTTGTCGCATCCGCCTTTTCTTCCGCAGTGATCAGATTAAATGATTAATCGTTGGAAATGCCCACAAATATGGGCCACGTGTTCAGAGCACGGTATCAGTTAATTTCTCTTTTTTGGAGAAACACGGTTTTTTTTTTCTAATTTTATTCGGTCGGGACGAGAGATAGACGTAAGCAGTGTCAGTCCTTATCGGCTTGGATGAATTTTTCTACTTGTTGTGTATGAAGAAAGACTTGTGTTCATGAGTGCTTCGGCCGAGTCAGAAGAACGGGACCACCAGTCTCAGTGTAACGTCATTGGGCCGTTTCCGTTTTTCTTGTCTGTTTTTTTCGTTGCCTGCGGCAATTCGAGACAAAGAACACTGGTCAAATTAGGATAACGTAATCAATAAGGCCTTGTTTTCTTTTATTCTTTTTTTTTGCCGGACCGACGGTAAGAAGAGATCGCGACCAATGAGAGAAACTAAATTAACCTCAAAGGGAAATGGGAGAGTCAAAGGGTCACGGTCGAATCTTATATGGTATTAGATATTACTAGGAGTCGATGCGTACTCATGCTATGCGAGAACAGCATGGACCCTTTCGCGTGCTTTCAGTCGGTTTTCGATGTTGCGACTTCGAATCGGCCTTCTATCCGGCTGCGTTTAAACGTGGATCTAGGATATTTGGATACCTATCGGAAGAATAAATTTGCTATTATTTTTCGATATCATTTGCCTAGTGATCAGGAACTGGGGCTATACCAATCCAAACAAATTTCAATAACGCTGTAGTCAGCCCTTTGCAAGCCGGTTTAACAACGGTAATAGTAGAATATCCACAATCACGGGTGACAATTTTTGATAGGAAAATTCTTCAGTACGCTATATCAAAACAAAGTCAACTATCTTGAGGTAAAGAATTTAATGTCGTAATTTATTGTACGATTTTATAAAATTTTTATTTCTCCAACGCCCCGTTGGATTTTTGAGCGGGCCTTCTACTCACCTACCATATATCGGGAAAATTCAAAAACATTTATTTTCTTAGTACTTCCACACCATACTCCTGGGATCAAGTTGTAAGCGGAGGCGCCGATCGACGCTTCAGAACAGTCGGCGAACATCGAAAACCGAGCGTGCGAAGGTCCTGCTTCCGGATAGCATAGTCAGCAGCTCCACTCTCGGTCGTCTCTCTCTCTCTGCTCTCTCTCTCTCTTCCGCTTGAGTTATTATTATATATTACTGGATATATTAGTATATTGAGAGTTGGGACTGGGCGGGTATGTTATTAGTAGTAAAATGCCTCCAGGTTCATTGCATCAGTTTTCTAGTGCTTGTTGGGATTTTCTTTTTACAAAAACCCTTTTTTCTTTGTTTTTTTTTGTCTGTTTTTGCGATTCAGTATTCGTTACAGCCCATGAATCTAAATCGACTAATTCAGTGGGGCCATTTCAGACGCGCCACCTCAACTCTAACTGACGTACATGGAATCATCGTGCAACTCGCTACAATCTTTTTCATCTAAGGGGTTAAAAAGCTTTGGTAGCAAACAATAAGAATTCTTACTAGGTTACATAATATTCCCAAGGTCGTGTAATTCCTAGTATACTGACTAATATCATTGTTAATTCTACAGATTTTTCCAGTCCAAAGATTTACAAAATTAATACGCCAAATAAGAATTTCGTGCGTCGAGTTACTGAACTATTTTGAGTCTACATGTGCGCTATATATAGTTCGATACTATACGTAATGTATATAGTATAGGTATATATGAGAGACAGAGAGAAAACCACGGGACGGAGGAGAGAGAGCGACGGAATCGGAGGACAAAGACACGGATCGGTAGACCCAAAGGAAGGGACATACCGGCATTCAACCAAGCCGCTTGCAAGCCCGTTGCCAACCGGGTACGCAAAGCGCTATTATTATATACATATATATAGAGTTCGTATACATTGTATCGAAAGCATGGAAGCCTTCCGTGCTTTAGTCGTTTTCGATGTTGCGGTTTCGAAATCGTTCGATCGCTTGGTTTTTAAACTTGATCTGAGTATGTGAGAGTACCTATAAAATGAAATTTTATGTATTTTTCGATATTATTTGCTAGTGATCGCAAACATGTCTGGGCTTTAAACACAAATTATTCGATAGCTACACAATTGAGTTAGTAAGCGTTGCAAGACGTATTTCGGATATTAGAAATATCAAATACGCATGACAATTTTGATAGAAAATTTTACATACAATTAAAACAGCATCAATATCTTTGGATTTAAATTTAATGTCATATATTACTTTATATAAATTTTTATGTTTTCAGCCGTTTATTTTGAGGCCCTTAAGCTTATAGGCAATGATATCGTTAAAATCAAAAGATTTCTATTTTTAGGTACTTTAAATACTATAGATCAAGTTTAACGGAGCGCGATCGACTGATTAAAATCCGAAGATCGAACGAGCTGGAAAGTTTCCGGCTTCCGATAGCTAGTTAGGTACATACTCCCTACTTTCTCTCTTCTACTCTTTCTCTTCTCTCTCTATATATTATAATATATAATATATATATATATAGGTTGGATAGGGCTATTATTGTAGGTTGAAATCCTTATTGCTATCAGTTTTTTATTGGTTGGATTAATTTTATCATTTCTAACATTGAATTAAATACGTATAATTAGGGGGACCATTCAGCCACTCAACTTTCAAATGATATATCATCTAACCCTACAAATTTTTCATCTAAGGGTTAAACTGTAGCAAAATTAGAATTTTATATTAATATATTCGTATCTATTCTATATATTGACTAATTCATTTTAATTCTACATTTTTCAGTCGAAAGATTAAAGAACCTTTATAGCCAAATTAAGAATTTTACTTTACTATATTTGAGTCTAATTTATATATATATATTATTATTATTAGTATATACCGAGAGAGAGAGAGAGAGAGAGAGAGAGAGAGAGAGAGAGAGGAATCGGAGGGGACAAAGAAAAGGACGTAACAAAGAAGGACAACCGCATCCAACCAACCCGCTCAACCCGTTCCCGGTTTTGAGGAAACCAACGTGCTGTTTCCAGTGGTTTCCCCACGCTCCAATACATACCCACCGTATATATCTGTCTAGCTATCTTCTATAAGCATTATTAGTAATCCTCCAAGGCAAAGAGATCATAAGATTCCCCCAATCCCCCTTCCTCAACCTACCAGTGTCCCTCAACCACGTATCTTACCTGTCAACACAAGTAAATTATAATGCTAGCTTCGAGTATAAATACAAAAACACGTGTCTGTACGCTCACTAGCTACTCCGGCTCTATCCATCCATAACTCTTATCCCAGTCACCCTTCTTTCTTTGTATTTCTTCTGGGTTCATGCTCATCCAGCTAGCTTATTAATTCACAGAAAAAAGAAAAGAAAAAATAAATAAAAGATGAAGAGGCTTGCAAACAAGGTATGGACAATATCTGTCGCACTAGGTGCAGTCCTCGAGCTTGAAGAAAAGGCGAAAAGATGGAATTTCTCCCCGTCTCTCCGATGGAGCTCGCCGTCGGCGTCGCAAGTGCGGTTCCCGTGCACCGATGCTGCGGCATGCAGGAATAATGACGAAGCTGATGGCTCAAGGCAGCCCGCGGCAGGCGACGAGTCATTACGAATGGTTTTCTACGTGAGCTGTTGGGGCCCAGATTGAGCTGCAGACTGCATGCAGTCGTGTGCCGGCGGATATATATAGAGTATGCACGCACGCAGCCTTAGAAACAAGTTAATCTCATGCATATTAATTAGTTTGCTGTTTTGAAAGAGAAGAATATATATATGTATCTTCAGATGTTGCTCTGTGCCGCTGCTGCGAGAATTAGCGATAGCATGCAAGTTTCAAGAACACTAATAATGGACGATTATCTATATCTATATATATATATATATATATATATATATATAGAGTTGGACTGGGCTATTATTAGTAGTAAAATCCTATTATTGCTATCAGTTTTTTAGTCTTTGGATTAACTTTTTTCATCATTTCTAACCATTGAATTAAATACTATAATTCAGTGGGGACCATTCAGCCACTCAACTCTAACTGACTAATATCATCTCAACCCTACAATTTTTCATCTAAGGGTTAAAAACTTGATAGCAAAATAAGAATTTTACTATTAATAATATTCCAGTCTAATTCTATATATACTGACTAATATCATTTTAATTCTACAATTTTTCATCCAAAGATTAAAAACTTAATAGCAAAATAAGAATTTTACTATTAATAATATTTTNATGACAATATTAGTAAAAATGATAGAGGTATTTTTCGAAAGGAAAAAAATTCAAAACTCACACTTTATAAGTAGTATATATATATATATATATATATATATATATATATAGAGTGAGGCCACTATGCTATCGGAAGCACGGAGCCTTCCGTGCTTCCAACTCATTTTCGATGTTGCGACTCTCGAATCGTCAATCGGTTCCGTTAAACTTGATCTAGAGTATTTAGAGTACCTAGAAAATAAATTTTATTATTTTTTAATATCATTTGCCTAGTGATCGAATGAGCTCAAAATCAACAAATTTCAATGGCCGTAGTGAGTAGTTTGCAAGTTCAACGGTGTAGAAATATCCAAATCACATAAAATTTTGATAGAAAATTCTTTATACTATATAAAACAATATCAATATCTTTGATTTAAAATTTTAATGTCATATTATTACATTTTGTAAGATTTTTATTTTCAGCCGTTGATTTTGAACCCCTTCGTTCACTAGGCAAATGATATCGTAAAATCAAAAAATTTATTTTCTAGGTACTTCAAATACTCTAGATCAAGTTTAACGGAGCCGATCGACGATTCGAAAGTCGCAACATCGAAAACAAGCTGTAAGCATAGAAGGCTATGTGCTTCCAATAGCATCGTAGCCTCACTCTCTCTCTCTCCCTATATATATATATATATATATATATAGAGAGAGAGAGAGAGAGACTACTATACTATTAATAGCACGAAATCATTCGTGCTACCAAGTTTTTGGCCATTGGATTAAGAAAATGTGCGGTTAGGATGATGTGGACCCCCTAGGGTTGATTGGGTGGTTGGTTGAATAGTATGATCTAACGGGTGAAAATGATCAAAAGCGTAGATTTAATGACGAAAAACTTGATAGCACCAAGTACTTCGTGCTACTAATAGTATAGTAGCGAGACTCATATATATATATAGAATTAGGCTACTATGCTATTAATAGCACCAAGTCATTGGTGCTACCAAGTTTTTGGCCATTGGATTAAGAGATGTGCAGTTAGGATGATGTGGGCCCTTTAGGGTTGAGTGGGTGGTTGGTTGAATAGTATGATCTAACGGGTAAAAATGATCAAAAGGATAGATCTAACGGCAGAAAACTTGGTAGCACCAAGTGCTTCGTGCTATTAATAGCATAGTAGCCGGACTCTATATATATATAATTGAGCTCCTATGCTTTTAAAAGTCCCAAGTTATTGGTGCTTGTAAGTTTTCGGCTCTTGGATTAAAGGATGTGCGGTTAAGATAATGTGGGCCCCCTAGAGTTGAGTGGGTGGTTGGTTGAATAGTATAATCTAATGGGTAAAAATGATCAAAGGCAGAGATCTAACGGTAAAAAATTTACAATTACCAAGTGCTTGGTACTTTTAGAAGCACCATAGCCGGACTCTATAGATATATATAGAGAGAGAGAGAGAGTAGGGCTACTATACTATTATGAGTATTGGGCCCTTCGTACTCATAAGTTGTTTTCGATGATGGAGCTTTCGAATCGACGATCCACTCCGTTAAATATGATCTAAAGTATTTGAAACTTCTAGAAAAAAAAATTCGTAATTTTTCGAAATCATAATAAAGTCCATCAAGCAGGCATAAAATGAACGGTCAAAATCGAACGATGTCTTAAAAATGAATGATCGGATCCTTCAATTTAAGATCGGAGTTATTGACCTTTATCTAGATAGTGAATAGAATTTTCTATCAAAAATTCAATCTATTCGGATTCTTTTGCACCGTTAAACTAGCAAGTATTCCATACCGGCCGTTAAAAACTGTCAATTTTGTGAGCTTTTGATCGTAAGTAATATGATGTCGAAAAATTATGAAATTTGATTTCTAGATGTTTCAAATGCTCTAGATCTACGTTTAACGGTGTGGATTGTCGATTCGGAAGCTCTATCATCGAAAACAACTTATGAGTACGAGGACGATCGTACTCATAATAGTATAGTAGCCGGACTCTATATATATATATAAGTTGAGCGTACGTGGAAATGCACGTAACAATTATTTTAATTTATTTTAAATCAGTAAAA
The DNA here is from genome assembly GCF_001540865.1 of Ananas comosus. Lineage (NCBI taxonomy): Eukaryota > Viridiplantae > Streptophyta > Magnoliopsida > Poales > Bromeliaceae > Ananas > Ananas comosus. The sequence goes on along the minus strand of NC_033634.1, from coordinate 173,808 downwards.
ATTTGTAAATCATATTTATTAAAAAATTTAGAATAAAATATTTTATAAATTGATATGTTATATTTTATTAAAACATATCTATAATATCAATTTTAAATTTTAATATAAAATAGATTGATAGATTTGATATCCAAAATCAAAAATTAAATTTAATTCACGATTTAAACTCAAATTTAAATTTTAATGTAAATTAAATGGATAGAGTATATTAATATTCTGGCAAAAATTTGGATAACCATGAATTTATTTCTATTTTAGAGATAAAAAGAAATTAAGCAAATTTTGAATTAAAATATAGATTAACAATAGATATCTTTCAGTTGGCAAAATTTGAATAAGTATGCATATTTTTTATTTTAGAGGTAAAGATAAATTAAAAGTTTATTTTATTATGTTATTTATTTTACGTAAGGAAAGAGGAATCAAATTTTTTTTCCACCTAAAAATGGGTCTACCGACATATTGAAATTTGAAATACGTGCTAGATAGTATAGATATTATATTATAGTTAGAGATAAAAACGAATTAAATAAAAATTCACAGTAGATATTCTCAGATTGGTAAAAATTTGGATAAACATAACTTTTTTTATGTTGTAGAAATAAAGAGGAAATAAAAGTTTTTTTAATTCTATTATTTATTTTACGTAAGAAAAGAGGAATCAATTTTTTTTTCCGCCAAAAAATAGATCTGCCGACAGATCGAAATTTGAAATATATATATATATATATANGCCCGCCATTGGATCAGATGTCGAAATTCCTCTTCTATTCAAAGAGGGCAGGGAAGAAGCAGAAATGGAGAGGAGAGGATTTTGATTTTCTTCTGTCCAATGCTTATGGGGAACAGGATGTATATGTGGGTGTACATATATATAAAGAAGACGCGGTGAATTTGTGATAGCTGGCCAAATTATCCATCAACGGATATGATGACCAGGGAAAAGCTACCATAATCTAATTTTGTTCTCGGCGGAATGAGGAGTACAGTTGAATGCCATATTTGGAAAGATACCTCAGGTGCATTTGGTTATTTTTGGCGCAACATTTTTCTCCTGTCTTGTGGCGCTACAACCTCTTTATCCAAGATCATCCTTATATCTCAAAACAGTTATTAGGTACGGTTCCTAATTTGGACCTTTGTTAGACTCCCTCTAATAATAGATGTAGTAGACAGAACATGCTTCCCTATTTATATATGTAGTTTCCCCCTAATTACACATGTTCAGAACATAGAAATCCTTTCATTTTTCGGTTCTTGTAAAATCCTCATTATATTCCTGTTATGGTTGCTGGGTACCTTCCTTGCTCTAGTAATCAGAGCAGCTGTAGCACGATTTAGCGACTACCACATTATAAGATATCAAAATTCCTTATACAGCTAAAAAGTATAACATTTGATGCCTTTCAAGTTATTCAACGCAGCATTGTTATCTCCTTCCTTTTGTATCCAGGAAATCTGCGGCCACTGGATACTCTTGATAGACATCTAAATCAAATTTAAGTGCAGAATGCTTTCCATAAGCTCTGCATGCTAGCAGATGCTTCAGGAAGAAATGGGAACAAGTTCCAGAAACCTTGATTTCCTATTCCTGTACTTTTGTCCCGTTAATACATCCCCAAGTAAAATTCAATACATATATATATATATATATAGAATTAGGCTGGAATACTATTAACAGTAAAACGTTCTTTTTGCTATCAAATTTTTAACCCTTAGATGAAAATTTGTAGGGTCAGGATGATATTTGTCGGTTAGAGTTGAGTGGTCCCCCTGGGGTTGAGTGGTCCCCACTGAGTTATAGTATTTAATCCAATGGTTAGAAATAATGAAAAGAGTTGATCCAAAGGCTAAAAAACTGATAGCAACAATGAAATTTTGCTACTAATAGTAGCCCAGTCCAACTCTATATATATATAGAATTAGCTATATATATAATATAATATATATATATATATATATGAGGTAGGACTGGAGCTACTATTAGTACAAAACCTCATTACTACAACCAGTGGGGACAGCTCAATCTAACGGACTAATATCAATCTATAATCTACAATTTTTCATCCAAGGGTTGAAAAACTTGGATAGCAAAAGAACGTTTTACTTTAATAGTATTCCAGCTAATTATTTATATATAATATATATATATATAGATACTATATATTATATATATAGAGTCCGGCTACTATACTATCGTAGCACGGGTGCTCCGTGCTACAAGTTTTTTCGATGATGCGGCTTCCAAATCGACGATCGCTGCCGTTAGACTTGATCTACACTATTTTAAGTATTTGAAGACTCTAATTTCATAATTTTTCGATATCATTTACTATCAAACAAATAGTCTAAATTGAATGGCTGAAAATAAAAATCTCATAAAAAATGATGATAAAAAATTTAAATTCAAGATCAGATATACGTGATCTTACTCTAAATAGTGAAAAGAATTTTCTATAAAATTTTTATCGATTTGGATTGTTTTACACCGTTAAACTCAAACACCACATCGGCATTAAAATGGTCAATTTTGAGATCTTTTGATCATAGTCAAATGATGTCGAAAAATTATGAGAATTTAGTTTGCCAAATACTTTAATAGTGTAGATCAAGTCTAATGCAGCGATCTGTCAATTTGGAAGCCGCATCATCGAAAACAATCTGGTAGCACGTGAGGTCTTCGTGCTACCGATAGTTAGCAGCTGGACTCTCTCTCTCTTCTCTCTCGTCTCTCTCTCTCTCTCTATATTATTATTATATATATATATATGTACATGTATATAGAGTGCGGCTAGGATGCTTATGGAAGCACGGAGGCTCCTGCTTCGACTTTGTTTTCGAGTTCGGACTTTCGAATCGACGATCGGCTCCGTTAGACTTGATCTAGAGTATTTAAGTATCTAGAAATAAATTTTGCAATTTTTCGATATGATTTGCCTAGTGATCGAAGTGGCTCAAAATCAACGGCTGAAAATAAACAATCTTAACAATATATGATGATATGTCAATAAAATTTTATATCAAAGTTATTATGCTTGTTTATATAGTATAAGAATTTTCTATCAAATTTCATGTGATTGCGATATTTCTACACCGTTAAACTTGCAACCGGCCACACCGGCCGTTAAAATTTTGATTTTGAGCCCCTTCGATCACTAGGCAAATGATATCGCAAAAATCACAAAAATTGTATTTTCTAGTACTTCAAATACTCTTAGATCAACTCTAACGAGAGCATCGTCGATTCAAAAGTCGAACATCGAAAACAACTTGGAGCACGGAGGCTGCGTGCTTCCATAAGCATACCAGCCCACTCTATGTAATATGTATATGTATATGAGCATGTATATATACATATATAGAGTGAGGCTACTATGCTATCGGAAAGCACAGAGCTTCCGTGCTTCCAGCTCGTTTTCGATGTTGGCGACTTTCAAATCGTCTATCGGCTGCCGTAAACTTGATCTAGAGTATTTGGAGTACATAGAAAATAAATTGTATTATTTTTGATATCATTTGCCTAGTGATGGAATGGCTCAAAATCACAAATTTCAATGGCCGTAGTGAGCCGGTTTGCAAGTTTAACGGTGTAGAAATATCTAAATCACGTGAAATTTTGATAGAAAATTCTTTATACTAATATAAAACTAGATCAATATCTTTGATTTAAAATTTAAATGTCATATTATTACATTTTGTAAGATTTATTTTCAGCGTTGATTTTGAGCCCCTTCGTTCACTAGGCCAAATGATATTCGTAAATCATAAAATTTATTTTCTAGATACCTTAAATACTCTAGATAAGTTTAACGGAGACAATCGACGATTCGAAAGTCGCAACATCGAAAACGAGCTGGAAGCACGGAAGGCTCCGTGCTTCGATAGCATAGTAGCTCACTCATATATATATATATATATATATATATATATATATATATATATATATATATATATATCTCTCTCTATATATATATATATATACATATATACATATATATACATATACATATATGTATATATATATATATATATGTATATCTATACTACTTATAAAAGTGTGAGTTTTAAATTTTGTCCTCTTTCCAAAAATACCTCTATCTTTTCTACTAATATTTTTATGTCGAGTAATTTGCAACCATTCATTTCAAATAATTTTTCAAATAATAATTTATTCTCAAATATAGATCTTAAATTTTTACCATTGGATCTCATCCAACGATTAATAATAAAAGTATCTGTCACTTTTCTTGACAAAAATACCCTCAATATCTGTTATCTCCTATCTACGCATTTTCTCAAACGTAATTCCCGTCATAACTTAAAATTATCTATTATATCATATCTACGGGGTTTCTTAAATATTTTTTTAGTAACATCTTTTTTATTTTCACCTATATTTTTCTGAAATATTTTTCATATATCCCCATCGCTAGCACCAGTACATCGTAGCATATTGTTATCGTCAACACCAGCACATTGTTATTTTCGCCACCTTCGTCATAGAAGTATTCAAATCAGATTAAATATTGATACAAAATTTTTTATACCATCTATAATAAGATTAATATTTCTGATCTAAAATTTTAGTGCTATATCATCTCTTTTTATAGGATTTTTATTTTCAGCCGTTAAAAATTATTGATTTTGAATCTTTTCGATTGCTAGGTAAATAATATGAAAAAATCGCAAAAATTATTTTCTAAACACTTCAAATACCCTAGATCAAGTGTAACGGAGCCGATCGTCCATTCGAAAATTTCATCATCGAAAACGGCTCAGGAGCACGGAGGCCTTCGTGCTCTTGAGAGCACAGCAGCCCTGCTATATATATGTATATATATAGAGAGAGAGAGAGAGAGAGAGAGAGAGAGAGAGAGAGTGAGTTTTGCTAGAATACTATTGGTAGTAAACGGCTCGGTTTACTACCGATTTGTTTTCGATGATAGAGCTTCCAAATTGATGATCGGCGCCGTTAAACATGATCTAAACTATTTAAACTATTGATCTTGTTGTAGATAGTATAAAAAATTTTGTATCAAAATTTTATCTGATTTGATATGAAATTTTAATACAAAATTCTTTATACTATCTACAACACGATCAATATTTCTGATCGAAAATTTTAGTGCTATATCACCACTTTTTATACTATTTTTATTTTCAGCCGTTAAAAATTATTGATTTTGAATCCTTTCGATTGCTAGGTAAATGATATCGAAAAATCGCAAAAATTATTTTCTAGAA
>NC_033634.1:168022-168464 GCF_001540865.1 Ananas comosus | reverse complement strand
ATGGAGGAAAATCTAACGAGTTTTAGTGATAAAATGAACGTAGCGGGATTATTTACTATCGTTCTATCTCTCTCAAAAAAAAAAAACAAAAAAATAGAAAAAGTGGAAAAAAAAAAAGAAAAACATTATGTCTTTTCTAATAAGTATCACACATATTATTTTGATAACAGATAATTTCATATGGAATATGCATCACGTCAATTGCATTAATCAGAAAATGTAATTAACATTAACCGGGATGTGTAAAAAAAAGGGAAAAAAATTTGTTTATATACTATTACATAAAAAAGCAATATTTTGTGCCGTGTTTATTTTTGCTTATATTACCAACTACACATTTTTATTTTTGCAAAACCAAAAATTAAATAAAAAAATAAAAATAAAAATTTCTGTTAAACCGACATGTGGGACCAGCATATGATGGGTGTATATGGGGTAAAAG
>NC_033634.1:41472-167997 GCF_001540865.1 Ananas comosus | reverse complement strand
AAAAAAAAAAAAAAGGAAAACAAAAATATTATGTCTTTTCTAATAAGTATCACACATATTATTTTGGTAACAGGTAATTTCATATAAAATATGCATCACATCAATTGCATTAATCAGGAAATGTAATTAACCTTAACCGAGATGTGTAAAAAATATGAAAAAAAATATGTTTATGTACTATTACATAAGAAGGCAATATTTTGTGTCGTGTTCATTTTTGCTTATATTACCAACTACATATTTTTTATTTTTTACAAAATCAAAAATTAAATAAATAAATAAAAATAAAAATAAAAATTTATGTTAAACCGACATGTGGGACCCGCATATGATGATGGGTGATACACTGTATACTTCTTTGTAATATATGCGGTAAAAGGTAATAACGGTGGATTACACATGGTCGCAAACCCAAACTTTCCTTTTTTGGTAAAAAACGAAACACACCAAAAACAGACTTTACCATATAAGGAAATAAGGCCGGGCTTTTCACACACAGTCGCGGCCCACTAAAATAACCATGCGGGTGTCTGTACAATTGGGCCCAATTAAAACAAATAAATGGGCCTGATAATCAACCGTAACTCTGCGGCCTATTCAATATGTAATCCGTACGATGGGGGCCCAATGCGAACTTATAAATGGGCTCTCACGTTGCAGCAACATATATATACAGTTCAGGAATCAACGGTAAATGGGCCCTGATAATCAACCGTAGCTCTGTGGCCCACTAAAATATCTAAAGCGGTGTCCGTACGATGGGCCCGATGCGAACTTGTAAGTGGGCTCTCACGTTGCAGCATATATATATATATATATAATATTATTATTAATTATATGATACCTATATGTATTTATATATAGTTATATATATATATGCCCATCCAGTTTACGTATCATTGAATCACGTTAATTTGTACACCATTTTTTAATGTCATTTATTGCTCATATTTTATTTGCGTACCAACACTGGCACATACAAAATTGGGAGGATGGATATTCTTAGTTGTGAGATGATCACCTCACCCATGTAGGTTGTCTCTACAGTACTCGGAGAGCTCGCCAGTTCGTAAAGATTAACAGATAGTTCCCAAACAAGCAGAGGATATATTTTTATTCACCCCAACCACTTTAAGGAAAGTTTCACTTGCGCTGGCTGATAGTCGTTTCCCCAAGCTTTTGATCAAAATTCTTTTTAAAATTGAAATCTAATTTTATAATAAATACCTGGAAAATTTAAAATTTTAATTTACTATATTAATAGTTTTCAGCACTTTCTAATATCTGAATCCTAGTTAAGTAAAATGCCCCACAAAGAAAATGTGTATTAATTATCTCAAAATTATTTGATCATAATTTAAAATACATAAACCCTAAAAACCCGGTAAACCCTTAAACCCGTAGTAAACCTAAAAACCTAAACCCTAACGCCTAAGCTGCTAGCCCTAAACCCTAAAGTTAAAAATTTAATTCACCAGATCAAATCAATGTCAAAAAATATATAATAAAAGTCTGGTCATAAAAATGAAAGGGCATTTGAAAATACCCTCACTCGTGAGGGGTCTTTGTTTATTTCAACTTTTTCTTTTCCATGTTCAAAATTATTAAATAACCAGATAACAATAAAGGCCAAAAAAGTGCACAGAGGCCTAGAGACAGCTGGACTCGGGCGGCCCCGCTTATGATCAAATTTCTAGTGGGCACTGTGGAACAAATGTGCCATCAACCCATTTGGGTCAGAATTCTCGGGGGCATTTAATAGACATCAGAGCGGTCTGCAAGCCAGCCTTCACTTAGTGTCTCGTTAAATTTGTTGGACTACTGTCTATGGCCCAACTGCTTTCTCCCATGTTATAATTTAATGGCGGAGACGATCCCGGGGTTGGGGGTGGGCCGGGCGGGGTGGCGTGTATATTTGGTAGCCGCGCTTAAAGCTGTGCAGCCTTTATTCGTAAGCTACGACGTTTTTTTGGTGTGGTTGACGCTGCGGGGGTCTTGCCATTTAAAATTTTTACTTTTTATTTGAAACAGCTTACTGATTAGCTAAATGTCGAATATTAGGGCTAGTAGTTGGTCATTAACGGCTATCAGGTGTGCTTTTGTTCGAATTCTGCCGGAGAAAAATAATTATAATTATGTAAATTTGCATAAAATTATGATAGATAAATTTTATAACCATTGCTCAATTTAATGCTTCTAAAGTTACTCAATGGAAATCAAATTCTGAAGTTAAAATATCTGACGATTATGAAAATAAATTTGAGATGTGCGCTGATTTGGCAGTCAAGATTAAGTGCAGTAATTATCTCGCTAAGTTTTCAAATTTCTATATTTATGCACATTAACCTCTCACGTTCAAAGTAGCCCAACAATTAATTCTTGCTCTTTATTACTAGGCCGACCCTAGGAATAGAAAACAAATTACATCACAAATGCTACATTAATATTGCTATATGAAAGATTTCATAAAAAATAAAAAATTGATATCTGGTTCCAAGAAAAAATTTTCTTGAAGGAAAATTTCAATTATATTGTATAATCATTCATATCTAGAGGGAGTCAAAGTATAAAATCTGTAGCACATCTTTATTCTTTGTTTAACGTGAGGAAAAAAATAAAATTTCTTACAAAATAGATGTTAATGAAAGCGCTGAGACCTTATCGGGGTGACATCTTCTTGCTCCTATAGAGAAAAGAATTAATCTAAAAATTATTTATTGGTTTGAGAAACAATGGGATGTTTTTTCACTCGCTTTTTTTGTTCTTTGGCCTGTTTCCTTACGCTTGGACATGCATTTTAGATTCAGGAAATATTTCTTTTTTTTTTCTTTTTTTTTTGTTGGACTGGATATGGTGCACGGCTACCCGCTTCGTTTATTTCCATGTTATAAATAAACTTAGCCCAAGAAATGTGCGGCACATTGACCCTCATTGTCGTTGCCCAAGTAAAGTTATTGTCCTACATTATGGCAAGCCTATATGGCGTGATGAAAGTCGGCTGACGATGAATATGTCTTAGATATGTTCAAATTCCAATCATGAAAAGTCAGACAATGTCCAAGAGGGAATAATAGTAGGGATGCTATTAGTAGTTTCATATTAATGTAGTAGAATTTATTTTCTAGCATTTTGTGTGGATATGGGTGTATTTTTCTGTCTTCCTTAGTCTTATTTAATCATTGTTATAACAATTGTCATTATATCATACTCGATAAATGTAATTTAATCTTGATCCTACCTTCTCGTTTTTCATCTTGTATTTTTAAGCTACGGCGTAGATCTATGATTGTTGTACATAGGCACGCGTTGCACTGATTAATTCGCAGCTATTGAACAAAAGGCTTTTATATCTTTATTATCAAAAACTAGGGCTTTCTAAGACCATGACGAATGTATGAATTAATTTTTTTTTTAATCCGTGAATTTTGTAAGAATATTAAATTTATTTAGTTATGCTTTGGGTCAACCTATTTTCTTGCCCCTTGTGCTATAAATTATTTAATTTAGATTATTTAAATGTTAATTATCATACACCCATAAAAAAAAAGTTGTTTTACTTCAACGGTGCTTAATTCTGTGGATACCCTTTCGAGTTTTCAAACAGAGGCCCAAATTTCGTGCTTGGGAATTTCTTATTTGACAAATGGCCCAAAGGCCTCTCGCGCAATCTCGGCCGACTCCTCCCCACTCCACCGCATAACGCGACTCCTCAATTGCGCCGACCTCCGTTCGACTTATCGAGTGCAAAGGAGATGGAGATAGATTGGCCACCGATGGACGGAGGCCCCTCCTGCGGCCACGCAACGGCGGTCCCGACTACGGCGAGGATGGTTTNATCAAATTTATTTACTTAAAAATCATTTTTGTATATTGAACAGTTTAAGTTTAGCGTCTGATAAGCGTAGAAATTAATTTAATAAAAGTTTCTACTTAACTAAAAATGATGCGTTTATCAGCTTACAGTTTGATCTTAATGTTTTTTGCAAAATTACGCCCAATAAATGGCTATTTGCGGAAATTGGGTGGATTGGCATTTACATAGGCTGGGACCAAGCCCGACCCAAACTTTCGTAATGGGTCGATCTGCCTCATGACTGCAAGCACTATTTTGTGCTGGACAAATCAGGCCTATTAGGTTGAGCTTGCTAGGGTCCAAATATGAACTGAAGAGCCTTCTGATTTTCCTCAACTGGGCTGAAGCTTGTTTAATCGAATTGGGTTCTCTTGACTGGAGATCCATAGGCCTAAAAAGTGTAAGCTGTAGGCTATGAGCTCAAGCCATGATTATAGGCATCCAGGCCCCCTCCTGGATTTTTTCCACCGAATCCCCGTTGGTCTTTAAATAGTAGATCGATGGGCCCAAACTTGGTACAACACAGCCCGAAACTTGGTACAACACACCACGGCCCGATCCAATTATAACCTTACATGTTGAGTTGCGCTGCAGGATCACTATAATAAACACCAACTTCGTTTTGTAGCTTGGCCCAAAATACGTTGAACGAGATTGTTTGTTGCCAAAGCCCATTAGCCTGAAGAGAGGCGGTGAACCCAAGCCAGTTTTAGCCACATAAATTGAATTAAGGAAAGGGAACTTTGGAAATTATTTATTTTTGGTAAATTTTGTGGGTATAATATGATCGACGTTAATGAAGCTCCTTCTTCATCGTTTTTTTTTTCGTTTCTATTTTTCTTTTCCTTTACCTCGTGCTCATAACCTCATTTTTTTATTTGTTCTCTATTCTCTTTTTTTTATTTGTTCTCTATTCCTTTTTTTCTTTTATACTCGTGAGTAATTCTATTCTTCTTTCTGGTATCCAAGCTTCATACTAATTTTGAGCGGAAAATTTATAAACATCATGTTAATGACTGAACCCACTTTTTCACGATGCTATCTTCTTACTAATGTTGGGTCTTTATTCATGGAAATATATCATATTCTCAGTAATACCTGCCTCAACCGCTTAAACCATCTTAAATTCATTTATTAATTAGCGCCCAAGGACGAAGCGGGCCAATAAAACTTATTAAAATACCAGTTGCAAAATGGCTTTGGGCCTACAATTCAGCTTGGTTCATCAACTAGTCACTCTAAATAGAATATTTTCAAGCTTGAACAAATTTTATTGCTCCTCAATATTTTTTATCAAACCTTCATACTAATGTTTGATTTTATACAACATACGAACACAGCAGAGGTACATCAAATTTATTTACTTAAAAATCATTTTCGTAAATTAAACAGCTAAAGTTTAGTGTCTAATAAGATATAAATTAATTTAATAAAAGTTTCAACTTAACTAAACTTAATATTTAAATTAAAATAATTAGAAGTCTGGAGATTTCAATTAAAAGATTGGTTAAGAGGTTGATTTGAAATGGGCAACTGGGCGTACGAGGCTGATGGGCTATGACAAGATATAGTTAGGGGGTTCATTTGAAACCGGTAGGTGGGCATAATTGGCTAATGGGCCGTTATGCGAGATTAAACAAAGTTCCTAACCCTTTTGGACCTACTCCATTGAGTCGGAACTACAAAAGGCCATCCTAAGCCCTCCAATTTGACATGAATATTTGTCTGCTTTGGTTTTGTTCTTACAGTGCCGTTCTTTGTTTCAAAGTATCTCATTTGCTCAATAAGCTATCAGTAACATTGAAATTTCGAAGGTCATTTTTTTAACACAAGGCCCATGGGCTAGGCGGATCAGTCCAAGTCAACAGAGATCGGTGGCTTTTGTACAATAAATCTCCTGGCATGGTGTGGGACACAGCCCGGCCCACAATCCGGTCCAGTTTCTAAATAAGAATTCCTATTGCTGCGCGTATATGTTGGGCATTTAAACTGGACCTAGAGCATCATAAACTTGATTTCAACAACCCAACCCGCTATTCACGCTCAACCAAAAAAACGCACTATTTGGGCTATAGGCCCATAGACTCGAACTTGATTCAGGTATGCCTGAACAAAGGCGAAAACTGTTTCAACCTAAATTTGGTACCACAAAAATATGCCACAGATTAGTTTTACATAGCATGGATAAGCAAGTCGGTTTGACAATTCAAATCCGATTTTCTAGTCCGTCCACAGACCACCCATGCACGCGCTGTTCGCGTACACAACATTGGTCCCATTCGATCCAATTCTCAGGGCCCATTTAATCGCATTAGGCCTCTGTGAGCCCGGCTCGCACGAGCGTCCGTAAATTTTGAGGCAGTAGGCTCATGCCTGATCCCAAATTTCTTTGATTCAATGTGTACAATTAAGTGACCTGGGCTAGATTTAGGTAGGCCGTGTCTAAAGCCTAGGCCTTCATCCATAAATCTATTTTTTAAAATGTTACTCATAGCGTTTCAACCAAACAACATTAGTAAAGAGGACCCTTTTGTTTTGACGCCCTTCAGAATTTTAAATTTTTTATTTAAATTTTACTAGTTAAGTTAAGAATTTAGTTAAATTTAATATCCTCATCTATTGGCTATTAACTAATATTTCAATTTGCTAAAAAATAATTATAATTATTAAATTTGATAAAATTACCAATAAATTTTATAAAATTCTCAATTTAATCTACTAATGTTACTTAAGTGAAAACAAATTTGAATGTTAAATATGTGACAATTATAGAAATAAAATTTGAGCATGTGCTATTTCGCAGCAAATTAGTGGATTAATTATTGGCTCAAACTTTTAGATTTCCATATTATGCCATTAACCTCACTTCAAAGTACCCAAACAATTAGCCTATGCTATTTATTCTTGGCCTCATCTACGAACATAGAAATAGTATTTAGGAAAACTACACATGGCAATAAATTAATATATATATGAAAATTCATAAAGGAATAAAAAATTGATATCTTTTAATTTATATTTATATCAATATGTTTAGAGAGTAAATATAAATCTTACATTCTTTCTCTTTTTTACCATAAAAAATTAAAAATTTTCGCTAAAATAGATAGTTGGACCCGATTAACTCATGGACTATGGCAGCATCTCTTTCTTATAAAAATAGAATTATTAAAATTTGTTTGTTTTGGTTTATAGAAACAATGATATATGTTGTTTTTGTTTATTCGCTAGCTCTTTTTTTTTTTCGTGGCCTTTCCCTCCATTTGCTATGCATTTTTAGATTTAAGGAACTTTTCTTATTTGTATATTTTGCGAGGTCAAATTATTAAGAATTGAGCAATGTAAACAATTTTATTTTCTAAAATTACGCTCAACTTAGTGTTTTTAGGCTTTGTTTTCTTGCCTAGAGGCCTATAGACCCGAATATAGCAAATTTGTAAGTTACGACTCAAACAGGTCCAAGTACAATTTTTGGACCACAGCCTAACTGCACGATTGTGAAGACGCAATGCCCGTAGCCCGTAAGTTGGGATATAATTAAATTATTGACAGGCCCCGAGTCCAAATTTTGTTGACTGATCGTGAAATTTCTCACAGGAGGCCTAGAGGCCTATGAAACGATATATGGGTAGGCCAGGAGGCCTCGATTCAAATATAAATCACAGCATGGTGATAAACACTACTTTGGTTCAAAACTTAAGGCCCAAATTAGAATGATCAAAGCTTCAAATTTTTTTAGGATAAACTTCAAATGCCATCCTTGTGGTTTCACACTTTCTCACTTTAGTACTATATGGTTTAAAGTGTATCAAGTTTGTACCATGTGATTTCATTTTTATCTTTTCGTCGGTTTATTCGTCAATATTTTGTTAAATTATATACAACAAATTTCAAATACCCCATCTAAGTTTATCGAATATTCACTTTAGTATTCTTTAATTTTAACTTTGTCGCTGATTTAACAAAAAAAAAAAAGTAAAATTGATAATAAAAAGAGAAAAATAAAACTACAAGATACTAAATTGATATACTTTAAATCATAGAATAGTAAAGTGAGAAAGTTTCTATTTTTTTAACTAAAGACCTACCCGACTAAAAATATGTTTTGTGGTAAATAGAGAGGCCGTGAACTATAACCTGGTCCAAATATGAACCATGAAGAAATGCGATTATTTAAAATTTGGCCCAAACTAGCTTCATCAGCATTGGGTCTTTTTCTTTTGTTTTAACGGAAAGCCCATAGGTTCATAAGATTCCATCTTATCACCCACACAATAGTATATGTCCAAACCAACGAGAGACTCTTCTGAATATTCATGTTATTATCTACATAAGTTTCCACACCTTACGAACGGCTAATCGCATTACTTGTTGACATTGTACAAATTCACACCTTGCGTTTTGTCTATGTAAATTTCGTACCTCATCGTCTTTGAAAAGTAAAGCAAATTACCCTACATTATGCAAGCCTATATCACTATATGTGTGGATCAAATACAATTGAATATGGTAGATATCAAACCAATATGAAGTCATGACAATGTCCAAAGGTGTACAATAGTATGGTTATAACATTTCATATTATATGCTAGCAAAATTATTTCCTGCACTTGTTGTGTAGAGTATGGTATTTTTCTGTATCGCTACCTTATTACACATTATTATAACTAATTGTTATTATTATACTTGATAAATATCATTTAGTTTTGATCCTACTTTTTCTTTTTCAACTTTATTTTTAAGGTAAAGCTAGATTATGATTGTTGTAAGGCTCGGACTGATTAATTAGTATTGAACAATATTTTATTTTTATTATTGAAAAACTAGGCTTTAAGAGCATACGAATGCGACGAATTAAAATGCTTTTTTAAACATGAAGTGAATTTTGTAAGAATATTAAATTTATTTAGTTATGCTTTGGGTCAATTTATTTTCTTGCCCCTTGTCCTATAAATTATTTAATTTATATTTAAATGTTAACTATCATACACCCATAAAAAAAAATTTGACTTCAACGGTGCTTAATCCTGGGGATACCCTTACGAGTTATTTAAAAAAGGCCCAAATTTCGTGCTTGGGCTTTCTTATTTGACAAATGGCCCAAAGGCCTCTGTCGCGATCTCGGCCGACTCCTTCCCCCTCGCGCCTCCTCGATTGCGTCGCCCTCCGTTCGAGTGCCAAGGAGATGGAGATAGATTGGCCACCGATGGACGGCGGCCCCTCCTGCGGCCGCGCAACGGCGGTCCCGACTACGGCGAGGATGGTTCGTGAGGGTGCCCATGGAGCACTTTGGGAAGACGGTCAGGGCGAACCAGCAGTGCGCGGAGGAGGAGGTCTCATGAGCTGTCCTCTCCGGCGTGGAGGTGGCCTCAGTCGACGACTCCATGTCCACGGAGGACGCTGTCACCCACCTCACCTCCCGCCTCCAGGTGCTCGCCGTCGACGTCTAAGAAAGATCAAGAACCTCCTCGGGCCCCCGCCGGAGCACGGCCGGATTCAGTTCCATCAGTTCCATCGACTCAACATCAAGAACGACTCCCGACTCGAGGGCCTCATCAAGATGTCGGATCTGGTGAGCCGTGAGCTCCTCGCCTTCCTCCTCCTCCTCCTCTCTCTCTCCCTCTCTCATTTGCTTCCCGGCCGACAGGTCACCCCGTGGTCCCTTTTCTCTCCTCTTTCTCCGGATGTCTACAGCGACAAGATCAAGCACCTCCTCGAGCCCCCGCCAGAGCACGGCGGGATCCAGTTCCACCGACTCAACATCAAGAACGACTACCGACTCGAGGGCCATCAAGATGTTGGATCTGGTAAGCTCCTCCCCTCCCCTTCAGCTACCATTGGGCCCCCTTTCTGCAGATCCGTTTCTTCCCCTTTCTCCGGATTCATTCTTATTTGCTTCCTCACCTGTTTCTTTCTTCCTGTGGTCTTTCTGCTTTCTTTTGCCTTCTATTTCTTCGTTGTTCCTTGTATCTATGGTGTTCTTTCGATGGATTCCTTAGGGTTTAGCAGAAGGGAGTCATCTTTTTTCATTCCTAACCTCTCTTTTTTTATAATACAGATGATCAACCCGACAACCATTTGTATCCCTGCCTATTATAATACCCGCCCACTGGGTACCATATACAGCAATTTCATGGATGCCCTTCCGGTGGTAAGTTTTGTGTCTATACAGATCCGATCCAGATCTCTGCCTACTGTCTCCCTAGTTTCCCACTGGCTTTGTGCTGTGCCATTGCAATGCAGGTTAAGTATTGCTCTGAAAACAACAAGCGGCTCATCCACTTGCGAGGTGTGTGGGAATGCTATTGGGAGCTTTCCCCCAGAGGGTCACTCTCTGCTACAGGTGATATTGCCCTCTTTATTTTTTGTTCGTTATTTTTTGTTTGTTATTGTTTCTCAAACTTTTGTGTTATGCTCTTATCTGTACAAACTGAAAAAAATATGAAAAAAATGTCAAAAAGTCAAGTTGATTAGTGTTCATCCCCTTTTTCTCGTGAGAACTAAAAAAAAGTTGAAATTTGCAAGAACAGTTGCACATTTGTAATGTTGTAGAGTATTTATGTGATTCCGCAATATTGTATGTTTGGTGTTTGAATATGTATTTAAGCTGGTCCTTGATCATTGTGCTAGGTAACATAGTTTAAAGCAGGTCATCAGTTTAAAGTAGATCACGGCTTTCTCTCGGATAGAGATAGTGTCACTTTCTCTAGGTTTATTTGATTAGTGATGTGGTACTATGTACTTACTGTCGGCGAGAAAATTTTCCCTCTAAATGAAGCTGTGGATTTTTTGTTCATAAACTGAATAGGTGGAATAGTAAATTTGATCAATAACAAAATGTTTCTAACAAAATTATTATATATTTCACACTAGGAAGAATATCTGAAAGTTGACTAGGCCAATTGCTTTTCTAACTTCTAGAGTAGCCTAGTGCATATGTTCAAGAATTTGATTGACACTATGTTAATTATGTTATCATCCAAAAGCATGATCATGAGTTCTAGGACAGTTGAGATAATAAAAAATTGCTTTCAATGGATATTTTCACCTAACTATTGAGGACTTCAATCAATTGAATTTGAGGATGAAATTTACTTTGGGATTCATAGGTTACCTACAATGTGATAACATGTACATTATGTTGATAATCGATTTTCTTTTCAAGTAAACTATTGGATTATTTGATTGACCCAAATATGTGTGTCTGACCATACATTGAATCAAGTGATATTATGTCATAAACTCATAATATTCCATGCAAATTTGTGTTGAGAATATTTGTATGATATTAGGTTTTGTAAGGCGAAACTTATCCATGAATTCTACTTTATCGATGTTTAGGAAAACAGTTGTATGTGTGAAATTTAATATTCAAAATGGGTATTACACGAATGTATTTAGGTGGCGTTTGGCTCGGGTATAAAGGGGGGGATAAGAGGGTTATCCCCCCCTTTATACCCAAACAGGATTTTGGGGGGTGGGAACAAGTTGTTCCACCCCCCCGGGTACAGAGAGAGAGATTTTTATTTTAAATTTAAATTTAAAATTTAAAAATTTATAATTTTAAAATTTAAATTTATAATTTAAAATTATAAATTATAAATTTTAATTTTTAAATTTGATATTTTTAAATTATAAATTTTAAAATTGATATTTTTAGTTTTTAAATTTTAAATTTGTTATTTTATATCTTTGAAATTTAAATTTGGTCTTAAATTTAAAATTTGATATTCAAAGTTAAAATTTTGAAAATTAAAATTTAAAATTTTAATTTCATATTTTAAAATTTAAAAGTTAAAATTTTAAAATTTTATTTTAAAATTATAAGTTTAAAATTTAAAAATTTAAATTCAATTATAGGGGTAATATCATTATTTTCTATTTATAAATAATAACTATTCCTCTTATTCTCAATAATCATCCAAACACAATTTTTCTAGTTCCAGCTTATACTCACATTTTCATCCAAATAAAAAAATACTCTTTCTTACAAAAACCTAAACTTGTACCTATCCCCGGTATAACTAGTTCCTACTAATTCCCGAACCAAACGAAGTAGAAAAGGGATAAGATCTAATATACCCTCTAAAACTTGAAAAACATCTAATATGTCCTTGGTTGACCAAAAAGCCCTTCTTGATTTCCACAAATCCCGTCAAATATCCCCAAATTCCTAGGCCATGTTTGATTCAAGGGATAAAGGGAGAATAAGGGATTTATTCTTTTGTTGTAGTTTGGATCTTTTGCTGTTGTTTGGAGCAGAAACTTTAATTTGGAGCTTTTGTTTCCTCTACAAAGGGAAATTTCTGAGATTTTAACAGAAAAGAAGTTAATGTATAGTTTCTAGGATATGTGAAGTCTAAAAATATATGGAAATTGATACTAAACGCTTTAACTTGTCAAGTATGGATTAGAACTTGTTCTCAGGGTGTTAGTAGTGCATTCATCGGTTTTCTTATCTTTTTAATCGTTGTATTACTTGTTTTTTATTTAGATTTGGTTTCCTTTTATATATTATTATCTTTGTTACAAAGCACGATAAATTTATTTTAATTGTTATTTTTGACTGAATACACTACGTATTGAGTAATTTGTACTTGTTTCTTGTTTTTATATACTTTCATTAATCTTGTAGTAGTCTCTAGGTACTTAGACTATCTTGGTNTGGTCGAATAGATAGCGGGTCTCGGGTTGAAGCACCTCCAGGTGGTGGGAGTGACGGAGATGACTTCGGCCGGGGTATGCCCGGGTGGAGCGGAGCGACGGGGCGGCAATGTATCGTGCCTCGTGTCGACGGCGACGGCGCGGAAACGGCCATCATCGGTTGGAGCATGCTCAAGCCGGGGGTCGACGGAGACGGCCATCATCAGCGCAGGCGACCTCGGCGTCGCGGAGTGGGCATCGACGGCGCCGGCCATATCAACGGAGCGCGCCTCGGAGCGCGCCTCGGGTCGGCGAGGAACGACTGTGACGGCAACAGAGCGCGCCTTGGAGCGCGCCTCGGATCGGCGAGGAGCGATGTCTTGGTGGGTGCTTGAGAGAGAGAGAGACAGAGAGAGATCTTTTACTTCTCTCTTCTCTTTTTTTTTTTTTAGGGAGAGAGATAGAGAGAGCTTTGATCGGAGAAAAGAAAATATATATATATATATATATTTTTTTTTACCTTTCTCTTTTCTTTTCTTTCGTGAACACAGGAATGGGATTGGATTTTTTTTGTTTAGGAATAGTTTGAAGGCTCAAAAGCTCTCCGTTTGATTTTTCTCAAGAGGTATTTATGGAGGTGGTTGTAACCAACCTGAGGGAGACGTGCGTATGAATCGTGGGATGCGGATGGTTGTAAACAATTTTGAGGGAAACGTGCGTATGAATCGTGGGATGGTTATGGGATCGTGGGTATAGGTTGTTACGATAGTATCGTGGGATTGTGGGAGAGATTTTGGATGGTTGAGATGAGATTGTGGGGTATTTTGGACGGTTGTGATGAGATTATGAGATATTGGGTGGTTAGGATGGGATTGCGGGAATATTGCGGATTAGTCCTTTCCCTTTGATCATATTACACCTTAATAAAAATATTATATGATTAAGGTGGGGCATTTTATAAATATATAAAAGGGAATAGACTAATATGCTATTTTATATTCCCGTGCGTATTATTATTTTCGCAAACCGGTGCATGAGATATTTTCAAAAATTTAAATTTTATCCATGCACCTGGTGCATGGATGATCTCATAAACCATCTCTATTTTTATTTCTCTCTCTCCCCCATTTTTTTCTTTTTCCTCTTTTATTCCTCTCTCTTTTTTTGTGCTTCAACAACTGCCAATCATAGAAAGATTGTTATTGTTAGTCTTTTTTTTGTGGATGCTTCATACGAAGTTAGTTTGAGTTGTACACTGCAAGGTTGGGTGCTCCTTTGCTGATTTTGATGCAGGTGAACAAGTTTTTCAGATTTGCAGTTGTGGATGGAGTGTCGTTTGTGTGAAAGGAATAGATAATTGTAGTGTTGATTGAGGACAGCTAGTATTGAACAAATCACGCCGTATAATGGGCTCAAGATTCTGTGATCTAAGTATTCATGCTGTAAACATGTTGGATTTTTTTTTTTGTTTTTTTGGCTAAACTATCGAGGCCCTTTATTTGTGAGGAGTGAATATTATACTTGCACATTTTGGCATTAGTTATAATGACCATATCAGATCTTTTCTGAAAAACTGATTTAGAGTTTGGATTGTTGGACTAGAAGTCTAGAATAATAGGAACAACTGCATGTTATAATTTTAAAAATATAGATGTTTTAGCTAATTAAAAAATTCTAATATTTCACACACAATCCTAACAACCTCACTTTTTTTATTTTCCATATAATCTACGTACAATTTTAACAACCTCATTTTTTTTCTCGTTTCCAAAAAATTATGAAGAAGACGGTGAATGATTCACCGCCTTTAAAAGACCTTAGAGACTTTCAGAATGCGGTGAATGATTTACCGCGTTTTGAGAGTTAATTTGCCAAATACAAATTTGATAGGGTTATTTCGCAAATTATAAAACTTTAGATGGTTATTTCGTAAAAAGTCCCTATACTGTCCTTCAGTATGCCATCCTAGACATTATTTTCAATTAATAGTGAGTTAGCTTAATGAAAATATGCTCTTCTTATTTGTTATATGCTGTCTCGCTATTTTTTTTTTCTCAACTTAGTTTTCTATAGCAAACCTCTAATTGTGAGTCAGATATACATGCTAATTATGTGGTAATCATACTTTTGTACTCTGTTATTTCAGTTTGCTCGCCGAAACTTCTAACTAACAGTTAGTTTTGTGAGTACATATGCTGGTTACTTCCCATAATTTATCTCATTATATCTTTCTTGTAGGATTAGTTACTAATAACAAATCATATTTCATCTTTTGGCTCTCTATGTTTCCTCGCATTTGCATGGGGACTAGATAAATTAAATTCACAGGATATGGGGTGCTTGATGGATTTGGTGTGCCATTCTTCTATAGGACAGTACAAAATTCTTTTTGTTACATGACAAGTCTATGAATCTTTGTAGTTAATGCTTTTGAGCTTGGCCATATTTCTTATTTGATTATAAATAGGGCACAAGTTCCAATGATCATTTTCTTATGTAGAATTTTTTTTTCTAATGAGTTCGATTTTATCTTTTTATCTTTTGGCAAAAACATAGTCACTTATTGTAGGCATATTTATTTTGTTGCTTCACTAGTCTAGGTTCCTTTACCATGCTCCCCAGACACTCTAATGTGGAAAACATGCTCATCTTTTGTTGAATTGTTGTTGTTTTCTTTTTTCGGAGAAACTGTGAACACTCTTTATCTTTATTCTCATTCCAGTCTAAATGAATTCATCCTATTTTCACTCTTTCAAACTGATCTTTGTCTTTCTTCTCTTCACCCATAGTAAATTTCTGATTTCAACAATGCTATTAAAAATCAAACATTGCCAGTTTAATTCATTTTCATTATTATTTTTAACCTCTCCTGAATATTTGATTATGTTGAATGCATTTAAGAGAACTGTTTTGCATGTGCAGGGAAACATACAGCTAATATTTTCTATTATTTGTTGGTAGTTGAGACTTTTTCTATGCATTCGCTATGGGAAAGCTCGCAGGTGATCAATGACTTCGATAAAGTTTGGGTTGATGCTTAAGTTTGACTGGGCTTGAAATCATGTTGCAAGTTTTGTTTGCAATACTATGGGTTCATCTTCAAGGTATATACTCTATAACTCCTAGAATTTTGTAATGTATGATTTTTATAGTGAAAATATCTCTAACTATGATGGATTGGAAATGAATTAGTTGCTTCCCTTATTGTAGCGTAAGGTGATCGCTCAGTGTATTTAGTTTTGTAGATCTCCAAAATGTTTATAGGGAAACAAAATGACAGATGGATTGGTATGGTGAAGTTTGTTTAATCAAAAGGGTTAGCTAACCATGACACATCTGCGATCACCATTACATGAAGATTGTGAACATTGCAATATGGGTTCGGTTCTTAGAGTTCTATGTTAGAAAACAATAAAACATTCAGGTGATGTTGTCTTGTGTTTGGCACGACTAAAGTGTTTGGCATGTTTTCTTTTATTTGTGATAATTTTTTGAAAGACAATAGATTCTGCAATTAATTAATTTACGACTCTTTTATAAGATACTAATATTATCTAACTACTATCATTTTTAGAAACTATAGCAAAATTATGTTAGACGAGAGTCACGAGATTGTTGATATACTAATATCTATTAAGGGCATTGCAGTTATTATGAACCTATGGTTGATTAAAATGATTGGCCATTTTTATATTTGCTTATGCAATATCATTTACCTCCCATTTTTTTTTGTTTGGCGGAGAGTAACCCCAATTATATGTTCTATTGTCAAAATTCACCAATGAATGGAATACTAGTCTTGAGGACGACTTGAGATTTTCTTTTTCATTGTCAAAGTATGCGAGTTATTTGGACTGTAGCAAGTGGCAGTGCATGAGGTGGCTGGTAACTTGAACATTGAGGCGACAGCAAGTGAAAATCAAAATATCTCACTTGCGGTCTTGAATAATGACATTCGCTGTGTTTGAGTTTAAGTGGAATATTCCTCCAGCTGGTGGAGTTGATAATTAACATTACTCAAAGCAATGAGAATTAGACTGTATGGCATTTAATTTGAAGAGTTGCCAAGTGGAAGAGTAGGTTCTTTCTTAGGTGACTATAACCAGAAGTTTTTTTTGTTAATAAAGGTGTGGGTTGATTGAGTATTCTCTCATAGAGGACAATGACTTTTAAAAACTTAGTTATTTGATTTGGGGATAGTAATAATTTGGGTTTGGAGAGTGAGGATTTGATCTTGTGGTATTAGAAGGATCCCAAGAGACATAGGGTCATGTTGTGTTGGCAATGCTATTTGTAGTACTAACTGCTTTCTTGTTAACCACAACCCCCTCGCTCCCCTCATTTCTTGTTAAAACTCTCCAAAGAGTATTTTCTGCTTTTGAGTACAACTTTCAAGCATAGCAAGTGCTCTTTAAAAAAAGTCAAATATTTTATCATAGGTTGCTGTTGCTGAGGGTCAAAGTAGAAGCTAGGCCAAACGGTCATTAGTCGGGCGGGGCTTTGTACTATCCAAATTACAAGCCGCACAATTATGTTTCTCAATAATATTTACTCCAAATTTAGCCCGCATAATGTGTATAATATGCTACTTGTTGCTTTGAAATCAAGTTGGGAAACTATGTATGCACAAATTTCACCACCGAGTATTTTTCCTATCAAAAGCAAAAATAGAACAAAATGGTCCTAGATTAAATTGAAGATTGTACTGTCAATCGTCTGTCCTATTCCTAAGGTCCATTAATTGTGTGACCCACTGATGCGAGAGATTGGATATTTTAGGCCAAAAGTGAAAACTTTGTATTTTATGGTACAAAAAAAGGTCCAACTATAGACTTGTCAGTGAGAAGACTTGGTGCAGCTGCACTCCAGCAGATATAGCAATGATCCTTTAGGGGCCTTTATACGACACTACCACTTCCAGTATCAATGAGATCGAAACGAGTTTCCTTTCATAAAATTTGAACTAGTATATTACTATTGGAATGGATGCTTTGGTGTTTGTATGGTTGATTTATTCAAACTACAATCCGTCTCTTGTCCAGCATCTAGCTTTTGCTTGGGCTTCCAATGCTTGCCGAGATAACAAAGTTGTATTTTTACATTCATTGCATTGGTTAGAATTTTATTAATATTGCATGTGCCAAAAATGCACGAATCTCCATTCTATTCTGAGCTAACGGAGCAACTATAAACCACCAAATAGTGGTGGTAAGGGTGGCACAGATTAGTCTTTTTCATCCGTCATTTGCACATGAGGCATGTTATAAATTTGAGCTTGTTCTACTCATATGACAGTTAATTTGTTGAAATTTACTATCCTGTTGCGTCGACCATGCTGTACATAAATTTATCTTTTAGTCTTGTGCTCAATCGACTCATATCATTGTTGAATTGCTAAATCTCCTTTTACCGTCCTTCTAGGTTTTCATTCTCGACATCTATGTTTGAGCTGGATTGATGAGCATATAATCTGGTTATTTGCTAATCTTATTTTGCTATTCCTATTTGCGACTCTAGACATCTATTCATATATGCAAGTTATTTTGCTGTTATTTGCCTAGACATGCATGTTTGAGTTTGGTGAGATTACATGCCAATTATCTGCTAAATCTTATTGTGTTGTCGTGCTAGTTCAGTATGCCATCCTAGACATCTATTTATCAGTTAGTTTTGCCGAGTTTGTACGTTGGTTATTTGTTGAATCTTTTTACTGTATTGTTAGTTTGGTTTGCTGGTTTGCCATCCTAACATTTTTCTTTCCAGATTGAGGAGTGCATATGCTAGTAGTCTGCTGAATATTTTTGGTTGTCTTCTTAGTTTAAAACCCTAAACCCTAACTTGCAATGCTCTAAAGTCTTAAACTCGCAAACCTAATGCCCTAAAAGGCTAAAACTCTTAAGAGAAGATTAACTGAATGCCCCTCTAATGAGTTATAATTGCACAGATGCCATCTTGAATTTTGAAGTATCACATATGCACTTCTAACTTGTAGCGAAACTAACCTTTTTTTTCAAAAATGTCCATTGAGGATTTCACTAGACCTACTTGGATAAGCCATGACCAACTTAAGAGGGCTAGCTGTTTTAAAAAATAGGTCTTACCAGACCGGGCTGCTTACAAAGGTTCCGCCACAAATACAAAATTTTCCATCCTCTTTCTTTACACTTTTGCCTCTGCATTCGTACGTTCATTAGGGCGGTTGAGAGTCTACTTATTTGAAAGCAATCTTGTCAAAATCGTCAACAAATCTAGAAGCACTACATCGAGTTTGATCTTCTCCACGCACTTTCAAAAAATATCTCCCCCAACCCATCATTTGTCTTAGATGATTGGCGGAAGATCCTCATTTTCAAGATCTCATTAGTTCTAGGGATTTTGAGAGCCCAAATAGTTGGATTTTGAGAGCCTGAACAGTGCACCAGTACCTACTTGATAGGACTATTCACGAATCCTTTCGACTTTTTTATTATTTAAATCTTTTTGGAAGTAATTGAAGTTATAGTTTTTAATCAATATGTGAATTCAAGTATGGACTCTCAATTTTTAATCAATTTTTAAAATTTAGCCCGAGCCCACTTGAAAATATCTGCACACTTGGCCCAGAGACTAATGGAACCACCAACGAGCCACCATGATTAATTTTGACATGGGCCTTACTCATCGAAATTTCAATTTTTGTATGTGTAAATAAAAAGCTCATCGAAATTTCAATTTTTGTATGTGTAAAAAAAAACTAACGGATATAACTAATAAACTTAAGCCCGATCTAGTAACAAAACATCAGATTTAGACTGGCCTACACATATTTTGGATAGATTCGACAAGTATAGGCCAAATCAATACAAAATATTATAGCTTTATGGCCTTGCTCACTGATTGGGCCTGTGGGCCGGGCTTGGGTCGGGTCATACTATACCCAAGCCTGGCCCAAAAAAAATATCGGGCTTCGGGTCTGGCTTTTACCCAATTTCTTAAAAAAAATTAAGGCCCGGCTCAGTCCCAAGCCCAATGCTCAATACCCATCGGGTTTTGTGGAGGCCCATGTTTTGTATTTGTAAATTATTTTATTGTAGAGTCCGGCTACCAAACTCCTATGAGTATAGATCATTTTCTACTCATAAGTTTTCGGCCGTTAAATCTATCCCTTTGACCATTTTTCTTTGGACAGACGGCTTGTTCTTTTGGCACAAGATATAATGAACATAGTGGATAAATGCATAAAAAATTATGTAGATGGCTTCAACATGCGAGATAGAAACATCATAAAGATAAG
Organism: Ananas comosus; assembly: GCF_001540865.1. Classification (NCBI taxonomy): domain Eukaryota; kingdom Viridiplantae; phylum Streptophyta; class Magnoliopsida; order Poales; family Bromeliaceae; genus Ananas; species Ananas comosus. The sequence goes on along the minus strand of NC_033634.1, from coordinate 148,228 downwards.
TTTCTTTGTTTAAGTGGAATATTCCTCTAGTTGGTGGAGTTGATAATTAACATTACTCAAAGCAATGAGAATAGGTTCTTTTCTAGGCGACTATAACCAGTAGTTTTGTTTGTTAATAAAGGTGTGGTTTGATTGAGTATTCTCTCATCGAGGACAATGACTTCTAAAAGCATGGTTTAGGGTTTAGGGCAATCGTCTGTCCTGTTCCTAAGGTCCATTAATTGTGTGACCCACTGGTGCGAGAGATTGGATATTTTAGGTCAAAAGTGAAAACTTTGTATTTTATGGTACAAAAAAAGGTCCAACTATAGACTTGTCAATGAGAAGACTTGGTGCAGTTGCACTCCAGCAGATATAGCATGTTATAAAAACATTAGAGTTAGCCTGGCCCAAGAAAAAATCAGACCGAATCTGTTGGGGGCATACATAGTAGCCCTTACACCCACAATGTTGGTCCACTTTTAAGTAGGGGTGGGCATCTAAAGGAAAAATTATTTCATGCACCTAGCCTACGCATGTGTTCTAAGTATCATAAAATATTTATGTAAATTTTTTTTGGCAATATTAGATTTTGAGTGTTCCTTAAAGGTATGGTGTTTCTTGATAACCGTATAGATTAAATCAAGTATTTCTTAATTATGAAGTCTATTTTTAATCTTCGTTATGATTCTGAAGATGATACCATCTTATTATTTGTTGTCTAAAGTATATGTGGTTTTAAATCTTGTGGACTTTGAATTTGGAGAGCGAGTCTTACAAATTTGCTATTGTGAATGGAGCGTGGTTGCATTAAAGAAAATTGATATTGTAGTGTTGATGACAATGGCTACTATTGAAAAGATTGAATTGCTCAATGGACTGAAAATACCATGATCCAAGTACTTACATTGTAGATGTTCGTAAGATGATATAATTGAATATCTTGCGAAGGGCCTTGATCTGCAAGGATTAAGCTTTATATTTGCAAACTCAGGCACAAGAAAGATATAACAACCATGGCTGAAAATACCATGATCCAAGTACTTACATTGTAGATGTTCGTAAGATGATATAATTGAATATCTTGCGAAGGGCCTTGATCTGTAAGGATTAAGCTTTATATTTGCAAACTCAGGCACAAGTAAGATATAACAACCATGGCCGATAATTACTTCAAAATTTTTTTTAATGGCTTCAACATGTGGGGCAGAATCCACTTTTTACATCAGAAAGGAAAGTTTCTCCTTTCTAGTAGCAGGTGCTTTTAGAGGGTAGCACTGGCTATATTAAACTAATACATCAATTTGAAAGAACTTGATGGCACAAATTAGGTTTTTAATTAGTTGACTGTGTGCAGCTAAATCAAAAAGTTTTATTGATAAAGATGTATTTATATTCTCTTACGGAGGACGATGAACTCTAAGAATTGATTTATTGATTTAGGAGATTTTGAATATAGTTCCCTAAGTAGGTGTATGTGTGAAATTTAATATTTGAAATAGGTTTAGAAAAAATGAATTACTAGTACAGAAAATATGTTGGGTTTGGAGGATGAAAATTTGATCTCTGGTGTTAGAGGGGGCAGGGAGACGTATCGTCCATTAACCCCGATTACGAGACTCTAACTTCTTTCTTGTTAAAACTCCCTCATTTTTTGTTAAAACCTTTCAAAGTCTATTTTTTGCTTTTGAGGCTTGTAAGCATATTACAACTTTCAAGCATAGCATCAAGCAGTGCAATTTGAAGCAACACTAACTTCTTTCTTTTTAAAACTCCCTCATTTTTTGTTAAAACCTTTCAAAGTCTACTTTTTGTTTTTTGAGGCTTGTAAGCATATTACAACTTCCAAACATAGCAAAAGCTCCAAACTTTTTCGTTTCTCCAACATTCTACTATAGATGGCTTGAGCCGTAGCTGATGCAAAAGCTAGCCGAATGGGTACTAAATGCCAACTTGATCTGGTCCGTTTTTGCAATGCCATTTATGGCATTGTTTTCTAGATCAGTGATGATTGTTCTAGTGCCTGTTTGGCATAGTGTGAGACCTAAATTTCGCCTCTGCTTTTAGCTACAAGAATCTCTACTAGAGCATTTTGAAAGAAAAATTTTAGAGCTTTTGCTGTAATTCAAAAGCCTATGATCCTTCAGAACAAATTTTCAACTCAGAGCTTTTAACAAAAAAGCATTAATGCGTAGTTTCTAACATATGTAGAGTCTCAAATTGTGAAACCCAAAGGCTTTTAATAATTCTCCTTTGACTGATAATGGCCTAAGATTTGTTAAAATTGTGAATTCGGATTTGTTAAAATTGTGAATTCGGATATGCAATTATAAATGAAGAAGCAATTAGAGAATTTTGTCAAGAAAGCTAATAATTGTTACATTCGAAGATATGTGAAATGAAAAATGTTCATTAACTATGAATAAATTACTTTATATGTTAATTATTTAAGTTGTAAATCGGTTAGGTAATTAGTTAGTGAGTAAATCAGTTAACGAATATAAATATTAAAAAGTGCTTAAGAACACGAAATAGTTAAATATTTAATTAGCTATTTAATCAAGGGTAATAAATGAATTGATCAAAATGCTAGTTAAATGATTAATAAATTAATAAATTAACCAGCTAATTCATGAGATAATTAGTATATAACAAAAATATATACCACATTAATTGAGAACAGTTTATAATTATTTAACGTTATTAGCACTTGGAGATCAAGAGTGGAGGATAGGAATCGAAATGCAAATTCAAATTTGAATTGTGAATTTTAATTTTAATTAATATTCAGATTGAAAATCCAAATTTAAGTTGAAATCCTAATAAAAGTTTATATGTTTAGTAAACATTAAATTTCAATTTAAGTTTTTGTTCTTAATTAAATTTTTTTTTTGAATTATATTTAAGTTTCTTAATTTAAGTTCAATTTGGTTTAGATATTAGAGTTAGTGTACGATTGGCATCTCAATTTGACAATTTGTTTATGAGTTCATGTTATTTGAGTCAAAATATTAAGGGGGTTAGCACTATGCTTAGTATGTCTTAAGTGTGGAGCTTGTAATTTGAGTTTAGTGTATATTTTAACTAGTGTAATGGTATTGCTTATTTTGATAGCAATTTATGCATTGATAAATGTATGTGAGAGGGTAGCAAATCTGCCGTTTTGTTCTTCCTATGTCTATGCCATAAATTTGAGTTGTTTTGTACTGTATGCTTGTCCTAAGCTGTTTTGTAATGTTTGCTTGTCCTGCCATATTCTTCTATGTGTAACTAGTAACATAAATCTATGATGTTTTAAAGTGCGTGTTGTGTTCTGCGGCTTCTGCCTGTGCCATAAATTTGTGCTGTTTTGTAATCTTTGTTTTCCTGTCATGTTCTTCTATGTACAACTAGTTTCCGATCTGTTGAATGCCGTGGACACTTGGATAAATGTATAATGTAAGAGTTGATAGCTATTATTATTGAGGTAAGGATAGTTATCAGTAGTGCCATATAACTTGCTTCATTCACTCAAAGATATTGTCATTCAGGGAAATGCCATAAAAATAAGCTAGAACTTAAGTAAAAGCTAGAAAAGAAAGTGAGGTGGAAACTAATTCGTTTCTTTTTGCCTCTGATTACTAAATATCAACCTAGGAAATATAAATAAGGTTTAGATTGTGCCATTATCAGCTTTTACAATTAAATGCCAAATAATTTAAAAATAAAAATATTTATGCTGAAACATGTAAAATGGCTGAAAGTGGTTGCCTATAGAGAAGCAGGCCGACCATCATTTGCCTAGCCATTTTTTTAGAACTTTGGAAATAAAAGTTGGATTCAAATCCCAAGACTAATTTTTAGAGATATTTTAACAACCACGTCTCTTTGTTATTTGTAGCTTTAGATAAACCAGGTTGATTCAAATCCAAGTACAAATATTAGAGATTCTATAGAGGGAAGATGAGAGATATTGAGTCCTTTTATTCTGATTATAAGGTGTAGCGCTTGTTGAGCGGTACTATTTGGAGAAATGCTAAATGCTTTCTTGCTAAGCTTTTGTACTTCATTTTCTCCCTTCTCTCATCTTATAGTCTAGTAAAATTCACACCTAAACCTACTCATTACAAATTTAATCATGTCTCTTTGGACTGATAATTCAACCCATGACGTTCCAACAACAAATGCTTAATGCAGGACCCTCAAAACAACAAATTTTTGAATCCTTGAAAGTTGGCCACCTCATAGTCGGTAAGTTAAATACCGCACTTGCCACTCTGTTGGACATTTGCTTAAAGTTTTTTTTGATCAATGCCTTCTAGGTCTTCTTTAAAAAACATTTTTTTGTCTTAGTTTTTTCCAAAATATTTTAGCTTGTCTCGCACACGATCTGGTAGGTGTCTTCCCCATTTGTTGCATTTATCAAAAGCTTTCCATGCCATAGTTTGGAATTGTAGACTCTACCACTGCAGCGTTCCCAGAAGACTCTTCGTTTGATACACACTCAGTTGGGCTTAAGGTGTTCTTTTCCCGCACACTATTGTGGATTGACTTTCAATCTCCCCCTCAATTCCATCTTGGTCAACTCCCTCCCGAAATTCGAGTTAAATGATCTACTCCACACGATGGCAGCCTAAAAGCCTACCTGGTTTCGGCCGGGATAGGGGCAAGGCACAATTTACAAATCCATCATAAAAGGTGGGTTATGTAAACACACTTAAGTACAACCTTAGAAAGAGCTAGCCCTTCACAATGCACTTACGTGCACTACAAAGAGACTTTAAATCAGTCCTCGACTCAAAAGGTCATTCCTTTAAGACACAACTTTCATCATGCCTAAAGGCAAGCCAACGGAAAACCAAGTTCACTGTTCATCCTCCTGGTGAAAAGAGAGAACATATTCCTTTCCCATTCATGTGTTTTCTGCTTGTTTTGGTTTGCTATTTCCTTCGCCTTTTTCATCTTCAGTAGGGTGAGGTAAAAGCAGTAGGCAGGGCAGGTCACATTCCTGGGAGTTTAATTCCAAGTTTCCTCAATCCATTTTTTGACCGGCACGCATCGGCACGGCTCGGCACGCACCGTGCCATACCGTGCCCGAAAGTTTCCGGCACGACCCCGTGCCACGACACTTAAATCCTTGGTCCTCAATAAGGAGGTTGGAAATGAAAAGATTCATTTTGCAGCAACAACAGAGAATATGAAGACTCTACTACTTGGTTTGACTAACAAGTCCTTAAGACTAAATCACAACTCAATTGTGCCAATTACATGGATAGGGATTATTTATTGATTTTTCAGTTTGCTCTACAAGGATTGCTTTGTATTAGAAGAGATGCAAAAGGTGTAATAGACAAAGGGGAACTGCAGTCTCTTGTTAATAGAGGGCTGCAACTTATGTATGACATTCTGCAGAAGTCAATGGAACTACCTTTCCAGCTTCCTAGATACTACTTTAGGACAAGGTATTATTTTTAAAAACTCTTACGCCAAAGTTCTAAATTGCATTATAGGTAGCTTCATAAATCCAATAGTTTTGAAGATCTTGTTGGTTGCTAAGCAAGGATTTAAATGTCCATCGGCACAGGTTGTATCCACCGTGTCGTATTGTGCCAGCAAGATATCGGCACAATACAGTCCTCGTGCCGATGGCACAGCTCAAAACCCTCTATTCTTTAAATTAGTAAGTAATTTTTTCAATACAATTCAAAATATTTGAAAAAAATACATAATAAACAGTTGGAGTATTTTGTTGCTAAAGAAAATAAATAGTTCATGCCATTATGTGTCGGCACACTTGTATTTGTTTTGATCGGCATGCATCGGCACGGTCCGGCACGCACCGTGCCAACAAGTTTCCAGCACGACCCCATGCCAGGGCACTTAAATCCTTGTTGCTTAGCATTATTTATTTCATATTGATAGATTCAGAGCCAAATGCTGCTTCTCTTTATCGTTCACATTTACTGCATTAACAGTTTCCATTTGATTTTAGTGACTTGGGTTATTGATACCACAGCTTACAAAAATCTTGATAACTTTGGGAGTTTTAAAGGTTCATTTGGCCATTCACAAATATGTGGAACTCCGAGGTTCTTCAGAGTAATTAAAATTATCTATCTCTCCATAATTCTTACTTGGCTGTGCAAAAAATAATATATGTTTGTCTCTTTGTTTGTCCTTTTTTGACAATTATCAAAATGCAGCCTAGATTCTGTATATTAATTGGTTCACACTCGAATGCTGTTGCAGGCATTGCATTGGTGCCGAGCTATTCATATTCGGTGCAGATTCTGGAAACAAAGACAAAATAATAACACCACCTGGTTTCCAGTTATCGCTAAATCTCTGCATTCAGTTAAAGAACATGTTAGCAAGAACTTCAGCTCAGCTCGCTAAGCTGTACTGCATTCTTGCTGCAAGGGTATCTTCTCGCTTACCCTTAGGAAAAGGGGAAGCTGAAAATACGTGGGAGTTTCGTCCTCGCAAGATTAACGAAATGGTACAATTAAATGCCATACTGTTGCAGTACCTTAAAGAAGATGCTGGAAAAGCCAATGAGATAAACATTGTGAATGGAGATGAGGATTTGGTGACAGCTTGTGTGTGTTTTGAACCAAATGAGAGAGGGCCGGGATTCTCAATTTACTTGCTGAATGTTTCTGCGTTTCCTGAAGGTTCATATCAGATCAACTGGCATAGCTGTTGTATTGACACAAATGGCTCGCACTGGAGCTTGCTTCCCCTTAATGCTGGGGTGTCTTTTTCTGTTAAAAGGCTTTGATTATGGATGTCTGCAAAGTGGTTTAAATTTGTGGATCTAAAATGTATGCCCCTTACGCTTTTGATTAGTCACAGGACTAGAAGCTTTGAAAAGGTATTGGCCTTATGTGGTCCTGTGGAAAGCGATATAGCAGATTTAATTATTATCAGAACATAGACTTGGCGTAATCTCCTCTTGACAATTGCCTGATCACGTTTTCAGTATAGAACAAGTGGCATAGAGCAACAGGCTTGGCCTTGGAATGGAGCTGGAATCAATGTTGGCTTGTGTGGAAGCCTTGTGATGGTTTTGCTGAACATGAGCTTCGTCTTTGTAACTTGTAAACTGCTTAACTAGTTTGGATAAGAGAGCCTTCTTAGAAATGAAGCACAAGTAGTTTTCGAAGATTTTATAAACTTTGTATTCCTTGATCCTATTCCTTTTTTGATCTCGCTTTTTGAAAAGCTTCTAATGAAGAAGCAGGAGCTAGGTATTTGGCAAGCAAAAGTTGGGTCTTTTCAAGAAGCTGACCTTTTAGATCCCTTTTCCTGAGAAGAGGAGCATAATGAGAAGTTTGCTACGGTTGCTTTGTGACCTCATGATCCTTCCGTCTCGTCATTCTTGGCAAACATGATAGAGTTCCTAATTTAGAGAATGATTCTAAAAAAGCTGCGGAAATATCTCCAGGAGCGTATTCTCAACTGTTTGAAAGAGTTCAAGGCTAAACAACATATCACAATGCAGATAGTTGGACTGCTCTTTGTGAGTAGTTAATTTTGAAGCTGCAGCGAATAACTGCTTCTCTGCCGCATTTAGGTTCGAGATTTTGAGAATACTTTGTAAATCTTAGTTGTCTCGGTCTGTGTAGCACCTAACCTAAGTAGGTTTCCAAATCAATCTCTGCAATAATACTATGCAATTTTAAGCCTGTATAGTCTAACAAACTTTTATCTCTGTCTATGTGGCAGTATGGTTTTGTGTCCGATACGACGTTGATGAATCAGATCTGGTAGCCAAGAAATCCAGAGGATGTTGATAGCAGAGGTCATTAAAATTGTTTTTGAGACGAGATATCAGGCTTTGACGTACACAAAAGGAATGTGGAAATGTGATGGGGCTTATTGCCTATTGCTGGTTACCGGTTGCCATTTCCAACAGGGAATAAAGAGGTCTCTCATTGAATCATTTGGTCTGTTCAATAATATTTATTAGTACTACACATTTTTTGTTCGAGAAATGCTAAGGCTACAGCCAAAGAGAGGTTGTAATCCTAACTCATCTGAAGGCCAATTTCTCTCTGCTAGTCTTATCACTCCTTTTTTCTTTAAGGGGTTAGTAAACCCTAGGCGCCCTTGGATGAATTGTAAGAATACAACCCTTTTTGGTTATAGACTTGGCATTTCTCCTTTTGTTCTGCTTTATCTTTTGCTTCTCTTCTTTTGTAATCCTGGTAGTTTTTCCTTTCTTCATTTCCTTCATATCAAGGAAGATGTGGTAAGAATCTTTCCTCCAGAGTTTGCTTGTCTGTGTTGATCTAAGCAGGAAGCGAGTTTTCTTAGGGTTTAGACAAGCCGATATTTTGAGTTTCAAAATATAAGTATCAGTGCAGGATTTGTAATTGTACTTGGATTTGTGATGGTTGTTATGAAAATGGCTTTGCAGATGGTCTTTGCAAGTTATTCTGACCATGCGGTACATTTTATGGAACTTCCCGGAGAGATACCAAACAGGTGGTATTTTGATTTATGTTTTTTTTTTCTTTTTTGTTAAATGCAAATTGTTAAAGAAGCCATCAATTATCTCCTTCTCTTTTGCAGTTAACATTAGTATCATCAGGTTACTTTATAGACTCCTCCACTCTCTGTTTGACATAACTTGGGTGGTTATAGGATTGCTGGGTGGGCCCACAATAGCCTTTGGCTGGAAAAGTGGGGTTAATTTGTAGCTGGAGACTGATAAAGTGTTTACAATATTCACGTGATTCATATGCTTGAAAAGTATTGGTTTTTAAGTCCTCTGGTTTACAGAACACGTGGAATTCAGATTTGAGCTAAACATATTTCCATGATGTGATAATAGTATAGGTTGAATAGCATCAGAAAGTTTCTACAAGTTAAATTGCCTCTATTGAGGTGATAAAGTACTTGGGTAGCTGGCATTTCTTCTTTTCTTTTTTCTTTCTCTTGTGTAACTCGACATCACTTATTTTACTTCTGTTTTTGCGTGATATTTTTGTGGTTCTAGATGACGTAGTCTTGCCTGGGTGACTTATGAGTCAACCATACGGTATTGGTTGGAAATAATCGAAATTAGATTCCAGAAGCAATCCCTAGATGCACATATAGTTTGGCTGACAAAATAGCATTACTATTGCTGCATTGTACCAATCGGGCTACAGTTGTCAGCGATTGAGCTGCAGTTGGCTGCTGGCTATGGTGGGGTTGGGATGAGTATTCAACAGCAAAAATGAGGTAGGTGGGAGAAGCAGAAGAGAATGAGGAGAGGAGAAGAAAGGGAAGGAGAATCAGAATAAGCAGTGGAGGTGATGAGGAAGAAAAAGAGGGCAAAGGGATACTCACGGCAGGGAAGACAGTAAGAATCAAATAAATCCTTAATAAATAAATCCACTTTTGTCATAATGACCCAAAGGACACCAAATTGAGATCCAATTATGGCTCAAACTCCAATATTAACTTATAAATTTTAATCATTTCAGTCCTAAACCAAAAAGAACTCCAACTGGTCCCCCTAATGGTCTAATCTGAAATTAGAGACCTAAGAACTAAATGGAACACTTTATTGACCCAAATAATGACCCAGTGTGACTCAATTTATATAAAACGTAGACAATCAGAATTTGAGATTCGTGTCCATTTCCGGTAGGCTTTGTTGTCAATCAACAAGCAACAATTCAGTGTGCTGGTGGTTCAGTAGGCTGACAGGGAGTAGTTCAGTGTGCTGGTGGTTCAGTCGGCCTGTAAAGAAAGAGAGTCCATTAGATGAAATGGGCTGATGAAGGTGTTCAGCATCATGAAATCCGATTTCCTGTTTCACAATTTCAAGTATTATTTAGGCTTGTTATCTGATTAACTAATGTATTTTTACATCGTTATGCTATTATAGTATTGCTCTTCTAATTTTATTTTTTACTATCCTTACAGCATTAATGGTTGTATTTGAATATTGTAATCATTATTTGGAATTGAATTGGTCTCTCTTTCATGATATGCAGTGAATTTAAATTCTTTATTAAACAAAGAAGAGCGAAACATTTTGATTGGCTTTCCAGAGCTGGAATTTACCATGGGGACTTGAACTTTGGTGCCCAGCATAGGTAAATCATCTTTTTAGAATCTTTTGTTTCTCATGTATATGAAGGAAAAATAACTTGTGTATTGATTACCACCTGGTACGTCAGCATTGCGAATGATCTATCCATTTTCTTTTTTGCAATGATGTCTTCATTTGAATCCTTTGATTTTGTCAGTTATTTTTTGATGTTCAATGTTTTTATTTGTCTCTATGATATTTCAATATGTTTGAGCGGCTCAGCGACTGGTGATGAAAATTTTGTGGAAACCAAGGGCCTATTATACTACTCAAAGTTTAGCTAGCTGGATGAAGCTGTTAATCCCAGATCCTTTGTAGTATCTGAATAGTGAATACCATTTTCTGCTAATTGGTGTCAAGGTTAAGGTATATGTTTATTTCCCTTGAAGTTGTATTTGTATTTTAAATTAAGCTCTGCTATTTTTGTCATTTGACGGTTCATTGCTTTTTGCATTTGTGCGGCCTTAATTTAAAGCTGGGAACAACCATCACTTGATGCCAAAGTTTAAGTACTATGGTCATATCTTCTTGAGCATATAAGTGGTTAGTTGATCTATGTAGTAAATTTTTTAAAAAAAGGCTTTCTAGTAGTAAACTAATTATAAGGCACTTTCAAGTGAGAACTTTATCAGTCTTGAATGAATAGATGAAAGCACATAATATCTATCTTTCTGTGGTTTTCAGTGTGATACTCATTCTCCGAGAGCTCTTATTCCTCTATGATGTGCCATAAATTTCTTGTTTGATGGAAAATGAGCATATTAACCTTTGCAATTTATTGGTTTGGGGAAAGGAAATTATGTAGACCACTAATTTTAGTTTGAGAGCAAGAAGTGGGGATTGGATTACTTTTTCAAGGCAATTTGGCTTGATCCATTCCTGTTTAACCTATATAGGATGTGCTGCAGGAGCCATTTCAACCAACTTGATATGGTCTCTGCACTTCTAGTTGCGATACCTAAGTGCACTTCAAAATAGCATATCAGTTACATCTTCCCCAGTAACGAATTTTTGTTCTTGTAAGGTCTGACAATTGAAGTAAGGGGCTTATCCTCAGAGGCACAAGAGCTAGGAGAGGCTAGCTTATCAGTGGTTTAGAGGTGCTACTTTAAATGAATGGCTCTTAACCCAGATAGTTGCTTCTTTTTTCAATCTCCTTTCATCTGTATTCATCGCATTATTTTGAAGGAATGAATTGGTCTGTTCCCACTGGTAAAATGCTTTCAAATTGTTTAACCCTTTATTGCAGGTTGCAAACAGAATCAGCCAAGGTCGTCAAGGAACTTACATTTGACCATACATTAGAGTCGTCCAAAGGAATCATTTAATTGTCTAGTGATGCCACTGCTGGATTGTTTCTATGCTTATTGTTCAATATAAAAATATTTAAATACCGTTCTCTATAAGCTTAAGATTTTAAAGTACAACGGTTGTTTCACATGGTATCATAGCAGGAGGTTCTAAGTTTTAGTAATGTCAGTCTCGTAGTTTTATTAATTTCTTTCCATTTAATTCAAGTCCACGTTACGGGTCTACGAAAAATTTTGAGCCCAAACGTGAGGGGAAGTGTTAAATATAAAAATATTTAAACACTATTCTCTATAAACTTAAGCTTTTAGAGTATATAAATTCTATCTTCCAGGTTTGGTTCCATTTGCATGCTGTTTTTTCGTAATTTAATCTTTCTTCATTTATCTGCTTAAGGATGTCGTTTTATTGAGGTCATCCATCCATTAGGTGTCTGTCCATGATGAGGGCCGATGCATGTGGCAAGTGTTCTTGGATACGAAGGAATATGCATCTGTTCTATCCCACTCGCAAGAGGGACCAAGTATATTTGGTGCAGGTAACATGCAGTACCTTTATTATATGTTTTATCTATTGAGGAGAAGTATATAAATCAGTTTTCAATGCAGGCTGATGTTGCCTTTTCTTCAAAAGATAAAATATTACGGAGCAACATCATTCTATGCGAACGTGTGCCTTAACTAATTATATATTGCCTCTTCTATCTATTGATGCCTTTTTTAAAACGGCCATTGACATCACACTTTTGGACGGTGCTTCTTTTCGCTTTAAAATGAAGTACTACTTAGTCCTGTAACTGATCTTTACCTTAGTACTGTACTTTTCCGTACTGTGTCAGAATGATTCGTGGCACCTCAGCTCCGTTAAACATCACAAAATGTTGATAAATGATTATGTTCATGGCAAAGAATAAAAAGTGTATTATAGTGTTACATACATATGTGTATGTGATTTACCAAGTTAAAAGTCTCCAAGTTTTCTTTCTGTGCTTGGGATCTAGAAATATGTGTTGCATGTAGAATAACACATGTAGAGAGGTTTTTTTTTCTTTTCTTTTCTTTTCTTTTATTTTTTTTTTAAATTGGGTTTAGCTAGCAGTAGAACTGGGTATGACTGCTTGGTGTCCTTGTCTCTGTCAGCATCCTACATTTTAGACAAATTTACTGTCCTCTTCAGACTTCAATAGAGGATGTTGCATGTGTTGCAACATTTACTTAATGTGACAAAATTTTTTAGTTTGGGTTCTTATTCCGTTTTTGTCTTTAGTTTCTCTCCACACTAAATAAGTTGGTACGTTTAAGTCTGCTACTTAACAGCTTCAATAACTTCAAATTGTTAATAAAAAGAAAGAAGAGAGGAAAGAAAAGAAAAACAGGCTTTAGCATTGCTTTTCTGTTATTTCTTTCTTTTCGTTGCTGGGTGAGCAGTTCACTTCCACTTCATGTTGCAAGGTTATCATTGTAAATATCCATTAGTTAGATGAGATTTAGAAATTAAAAGTCGATGCTTTGAAATGATATTTATTAATGTAGTAGGCAGCTTTTATCTTTTGAATGTTTACTGTTTTGTTTGCTTGTGAGAAATTTTAGCGTGTATTTAAGCAGAAGAAAAATGTTTACAAGGCAGATAAGCGGGGTTTTTAGTGCAATAGTCTCCCTTTAAAATTTTATTTTAAAAATAAACCTGTTAAATTTTTATTTATAAATATAGTCTTATAAAAGTTGTGAATGATTTACCGCTTTTAAAAGCGGTGAATCATTCACCGCTTTCTTTTTTTTCTTACTTTTTTTTATAATTCTACGATGGTAAAAGCGGTGAATCATTCACCGCTTTTATTATTTTTTTACTCCTAAACAGAAATTATGAATGCGGTGAATTATTCACTGCATTTAAAGGTCTATTTTTATAATTATAAAAATAGATAGGATTAGTTATAAAAAAAATTCCAGATAAGCCTATGTTATGATGGAACTACGTTGATTAAAGTACCTTGTCATTCATGTGATGCAGTCGTGTCCCTGACTCTGTCTAATACAAGTGTGAACCTGCAATAAAAAGGGTTAACCATCTTTCCTTTTTCAATATTTCACAGGCACAATGTAGCACCTGCGGTTGATTGGTCATTAGTATATCAATTTAAAATTTAAAATTTAAAATTTAAAATTTTGAATTTAAAATTATAAATTTAAATTTTAAGAGCACAAATTATAAATTTTTAAAATTTATAATTTAAAATTTTAATTTTTAATTTTTAATTTTAAAATTTAAAAATTAAATAGGGGTGGGGCTATTCCCACCCCTATTGCAGGGAGGGGTGGGATAGCAGGGGTGGGATTCCTATCTCACCCCTTAACGGGTTATTCCGTTATAAGGTGTGGGATAAGGGAATAAGGGATTATCCCATCCCTTAAACTTCAACCAAACGGGGTGAAAGAGTACTAAAGTGAGTATTCGATAAACTTATGTAGGGTTACTGTATCTGAAGTTGTTTATATGTAATTTAACGAAATATTAACAAAAAAAGCTGACGAAAATATAAAAATAAAATAATAGTACACTAATTGGATACATTTTAAATCATAAGGTATGAAACTACGGGGATGGTATTTGAAACTGCGGGGATGGTATTTGAAGTTTACTAAAATTTAAATTTAAATTTTATAAAAAGAAATGATTTCATGCACGAGATGTGAACTTGGATATTTTCGAGACAAGATTAATGGGTTCGACCATGTTAATAAAAAAGCATGGTAATAAATATAATTTATATCATATAAAAAGCATGTTGATAAAAATTATAAAATTTAAATTTCAAAGATAGAAATTTATTAATACGGTATATAATATACAAGTTCACATCTCGGGCATGAAATTATTTCTTCTTTTAGCCCACTCTTATAAATACATCCGGACTGATGTCCTAATTTTTAACAAATAATATTTCTTATGAAAATTTATGTTGGGCATAAACTTATTTGAATAACCTCATGGCAATTCCGAATGAAAGGATAATATCTAGAAATAAAAATATTGGATCCAGAGTTCTACGAGCGTGTTGGGTTTGCCTATACCCAAAAATCGAAATGGAAATTGATGGTTTTGCACCCATTGTGAGGTCCTCAACAGCGAGTAGCTTGGTTTTTTGATTTTTTTTTTATTTTTTATAAGAGGCTGGATTGTCTCAATCTGTAGCCTACTTCATCTCCTAAATGAATGAAACAATAGAATACTATATTTCTCTCTCAAAATAAAAAAATTTGATGGTTTTGTTTGTGAGAATTTGATTTTGATTTCTAGGTGGGGTGAGAATCTCCCTTCATTTTTTTTTCTTTCATTAATCTTGTCTCGTAAATAGAATTGGAAGTTAAATTTGGAAGAAATGAATGTTTATTTCAAAAATATCTCAACTATATTTTATATTTTTTAAAAAATATAATTTTAAAGTTTTAATTGAATTTTTCATTTTAGGTTTTAATTTGAACTTAAATTAAAATTAAAATTCAACTATGTAGTTTTAATTTGATCTATGAATTTAAATTTAAGTATTATTTAAATTTTAAATTAAATTTAATGGATTCAAATTAGAATTTAAATTATATTTTTAAGTTTGAATTCGAATCAAACAGGAAATTAGTTTATATTTCAAATTGTCCACTCAATTTCAAATTCTAATTTACAAATTTATATTTAAAATTTTGACTTCTTATTTTAAAATTTTGATATAAAATTTTAATATTAATTTTCAGTTTGGATTTAAATTATAAAATTAATTTTATCTTTTGAATTGCAAACTTAATTTTAAATTTATAATTAAAAATTTTTCTAATCCCAACCAAATAATGAAAAGGGCCGATTGCTTATAAACGTTTCGACTTTTTGATTTATCCATTCTACAAGGCTAATATATATATATATATATATATATATATATATATATAGAGAGAGAGAGAGAGAGAGAGAGAGAGAGAGAGAGAGTGAGGTTACTACGCTTCTGGAAGCACGGAGCCTTCCGTGCCTCTAGGTCGTTTTTCATGTTGTGACTTTCGAATCGTCAATCAGCTCCGTTAAACTTGATCTAGATTATGTGAAGTACCTAAAAAATAAATTATGCGATTTTTCGATATTATTTGCCTACTGAACGAAGGAGCTCAAAACCAACGGCTGAAAATAAAAATCTTACAAAACATGATAATATGACATTAAAATTTTAAATCAAAAATATTGCCCTTGTTTTACATAGTATAAAGAATTTTCTATCAAAATTTCAAGTGATTTGGATATTTTTATACCGTTAAACTTGCAAACGGTTCACTATGGTCATTAAAATTATTGATTTTGAGCTCCTTCGATCACTAGGCAAATGATATCGAAAAATTATAAAATTTATTTTCTAGGTACTTCAAATACTCTAGATCAAGTTTAACGGAGCCGATCGACGATTCGAAAGTCGCAATATGGAAAACGACCTGGAAGCACAGAAGGCTTTGTGCTTCCAGAAACATAGTAGCCTCACATACTGTATATATATACATATATATAGAGTTGAGCTAGAATACTATCAATAGCAAACGGGCTCCGTTGCCACCTATTTGTTTTCGATGATAGAGCCTTCAAATTGACGATCGGCATCGTTGAACATGATCTATACCACTTGAAGTGTTTAGAAATCAAATTTCAAATTTTTTCGACATCATTTGCCTAATGATCAAAGGGCTTCAATATTTGTAATTTTAATGGTCGATATGAGGCGTTTTCTCGTTTAACGGTATAAAGATATCCAAATCAGTTGAATTTTTATTAGAAAATTTTTTAAACTATTTAAAATAAGATCTATACACTTGATCTTGACTACAAGACTTCTATCATCATTTTTTAAAATATATTCATTTTCAACCGTTCATTTTTGTGTCCACTCGATGGATAAGAGAACAATATTGAAAATGTATGAAATTTGATTTCTAAACACTTCAAGTAGTATAGATCATATTTAACGGTGCCGATCATCGATTTGGAGGCTCCATCATCGAAAACAAATGGGTGGCAATGGAGCCCGTTTGCTACCGATAGTATTTTAGCTCAACTCTCTCTCTCTCTCTCTCTCTCTATATATATATATTGAGAGATAGGTAGCACGCTTCATTTATTTCATTTAGAAATAAGCTTAGCTGGAAATGTGAATCAACTAGGATTCGAACTTGGGACCTCGGGTGCCAATCACAAAGTCCTTTGCTACTTGCTTTAGGGACAGTCGGTTTCTATAAGACTAATATTTTTTGAGAGAAAGGTAGCAAGTTATCTGTTTTATTCATTGAAAATATAAACTAGATTGCAAGGGTGGGGCAGCGGGGCCCCGGACGGCACGTTAGAGAAAAAAAAGAAAAAAAAGAAAAAAAAAAGCTCTAACTAGGGAAAAAAAAAGCACTAACAAAAAAAAAAAAACTAATATTGAAAATATATTTTTACGTTGCAATCTATTTCAAGTATAGCTCAATAATTAAATTTTATTAATAAACCGTTAGCAATAGCTATTATTTTTATAAAATTATTATTTTATCTTTTTAAATATATTCTTTTATTTTTACCAACTTTTTTTATTTGCCCTTATGGTAGAGCACAAAAATTATTTTAATTTTTGATCTTTTCAAATATATCCTTCTATCATTACTAATTTTTTTATTTGCCCTTAAGTTAATGGTAAAAAAGATATTTTATTATTATTTTTTTAACCCTCGTAGATATTTAACTCACGTTTAACCCAAGTTACTTAATGGATGGTAACTATAGGGGTATTTTAGAATAACGGATGAGGAACATAGGAGGAATATATCGAAAAGAAAAAAAAAAAAATTATTTTCGAAGTTTTGAGGGGTTTATAAATAATTATTTTTAATAAAAATAGCAATCAACTGTTCATCCTGATCGTTATTCTAAACCATACATATCAGAGAATTTTATTATTACGATTTTTATTTCTTGTTTTGAAACAGAGGCGTCCTACTACTCTAGATGGTTTCCTTTCTTTTATTTTGAGCTCCACGACCGAATCTTCATTTTGAATACTCTATACTCTACTAGCGGAGCCTGTCTTTGTAGAAAGTAATATTTCCTTTTTGTTGATAAATTAGCGTACGAGGTCTTTCGATCGAAAACAAAATGACTGGAGCTTCTCTTCTGTAAGTCTTTCACTTTTTTCATTCCTCGCTTGCCTTTCTCCGTTCTAAAATATGGCCAGCGTCGGTAACCAGTAATCAGTATTGGCTTGGCTTTATTTTAGTGGTCAAGTAATCTTAGGTTCGCCCGGCAATTTAAGTTCCTTGCCTAAAACAGCAGATATTTTTGTCTTGGTTATAATTATCCGTGCCTCCTCGATCGAGCCCATCCCGTGTTAGTGAGATTGTTCTTTCTGGAAGTTAAACAACTGCTCTTCTTCTTCTTCTTCTTCGTCCTTCTAGATGGCGCTAAGCTCGGTATTATGTTCTTCCTCTGGCTTTCTTGGAGGTTGATTTTTTTTTTTTTTTGGGCTTTGCTGCTTACGCTTTGTAAGAATTTGGAGTTTTCATTTTTTTTGGAAGAAGTGTTTGCTTCAAGTTACTTGTGTTATACCTGTACGAAAATGGTTCATGAAAGCTTGGTTGGCACGACCTTCTTTTCATCTGTTGCCTTTTCAATTCAACTTATTGAGAGCTTTGAGATTTAGATAGAGATTTAGATCTTATATATTTAACTTATGGTAGGGGTGACTTGCAAATATACAATTACGTGGAAGTTAGCAAGGGATAAGTCTTTGTTAGGTTAACTCTCACATGATTTGATGGGTCTTTAATTCGTATTGCCTAATGGTTTCTAATGATTTCTGCCAAGAAATTTATGGTTGGTGAGTAAATAATTTGTGGAAGGTGTGTGAGAGATGACTTAAGAGCCTTCAATCTATAAACCTTAGCAGAAATGAATGTTGGACAAGGATCCACACAATAAGCTGAAGCTATTTGGCGTATTGATCAAGCTTTACATATTAGCTTAGCCTTTATGTCATGCATCCTATTGATCAGTGCCTTTAGCCGTATGCTCCTCTATTCTTGATTTCCTATATTTAGTTACTCTGCTGACATTAGGCAATGCAGCTGGATATTTGAAGGATACGGGTATACTCCATCACAGAATGTTGCAAACAAACAACACCAGATTAAGAGTATGCTTATGGCTTGCTGTCTGTGTGGCAGAATTGTTTGCCATACCGTTTATACCGGCATACACTGACGAACAAGATGGTAAGTTTTAGTAACATATAAATCCTACTACTTAATCTTCAAAAATGCCTTTTGAACACCATCTTTGGCGTGCCCTTACCGGAACTTTAAACGAGTCAAGTATAGGACATAGCAAACCATAGACACCTACTAAAATTTCTCTGGACGTTACAAATCTGCATATCTTTTTATACGGACATCATCAAATATGGAATGAAAATGTTCAGCCCGAGTTTAAAAGTAACAAAAGTTCAATTAAGTAAGAAAAGCTTTGAACTTGCAGGGAGGTTGCTGCATACCTGTAGATGGCATAACCAAAATTGGATCATATATGTGCCTTACCAAAATTAAGAAAACTATTTGCGCCTACAAGCTGATCTAGTACCTTGACTTTGTTTAAGGTAGATGTTGTTTTTGAAAGATCCTTTGCAGCGAGTAGTAGGGAATGGTAGAATTCGGTAGACTTCGAAATTTGAGAAGAACTCACGAGGATAAGCTCTTGTTAATATCTTCTGATACATTAAGTAGTCAACTAAGTTATTTCACTTTTATGTTCTATATCTAATCTGCTCATCAAGGGTTGCCCATGCTGCCCCATGCCACCTGTGATGTACCATGCGGAGACTGTGCCGACGTGTGGCCCGGGATCATGGCGAACCGTTTGAGAAAACATGTCTTTTTTGCATTTTTTGAATTCTTTTTGAATTTTTTGGAGATAAAAAAGGTTATATGATGTTTTTTTGAACTTACAACATGTAGATAGAGGCTTTTTGAACTTTTCGGAGCAAGCAGAGGGTCCCATTGAATAATTAAACCAATTTATAGTGCAAAGTCACAAATTTGATGACTGCTTCCAAAACTAGTGATGGTAGTGTCTTCCTATAAGCTTTTCTTCAAGTATGACTGTAGTTTCGTCTTTGTAAGTGTATTATTATATCATGTAAACATTATAGTCTTGATTTATTAAGATGTTTACGATTCTATTCACGCTGAATTTTGTAAAATATTAACACTTAGACTATTTTTAAAGGCACTAGAGACATTAAACACTCCAAGGAATTAATTTTCCATGAAAAACTAATAATAACAATCTGTGCGAGTGTGCTAGTTGCATGCCACTAGCACGGAGATCCGTGTAGACATTGGCACAGGGCATGTCAGCACACCGGCACACCCCGTGCCGCTTAATATGGCAATTCTTGCTGCTTGTATAACCTTTGCTTGTCCTCTCCTGTTAAAAGCATAAAAAGTAAGATATCTATTTTGTGTCTGTGTAATAGCAGAATGCAAGATAGCTAGCTACCTGTTACATCTTCTAACACTCAGCTCATGTGTAGTTTATGCTATTAATAACTTGTACGCTGCATTGGATTCGCCTCCTCTTCCTGGGTGGACTACATATGGAGGAGACCCCTGTATTGAAGCCTGGCAAGGTGTCCAATGTACTGACTCACATGTAACAGCAATGTACTGTTTCGTACTCGCTCTTAAATTCTTCATATTTTGCTTGATCATGTCCGCTGAGTAAATGTCAGCTTTAACAGAGTACTTAATGGGGCGAATTTGGGTGGACGATTGAGTGAGACTTTAGTGAACTTCACCTCCATGATAACAATGTATGTTTGGCATCAGATAGCGCTTTTTGTGCTTGTTTTGCTAAACTATTATTAGTTGCAAAACATGTTAACTCCAGAAATTTAATCTTGTTTTCCCTACAATTTCCTTTTTTTCTTGTACAAATTCATTTAAAACGCTGATCTTGTTATGAACATGTCAAACTTACTTGTTTACCTTTTCTTTATGGTGTCTATTGCAATAGAGATTTGAGCAATAACCATATCGGTGGAACTGTACCAGAAAATTTACCTCGTACGATGAGGAAGTTGTACGGATCTCCTTCATCCATGTTCATCCTTTGTCTTCACACAATTCTGTTTAGCATATATAGATTATAATATGTACTTTTCAGTGCTCCGACTTTTTTGTCTTCCTTTGTGCATCCAACAGTTATCTTTCAGCCAATCAGTTGACAGGAAGTATCCCAAGTTCTTTGTCAGAGCTAACACTTATATCTGACATGTAAGACAATGCAAATCACTGATGCGGTCCTCGGAGATGAGGAGCTAGTGACTACAGAGTCTAAGAGTGCTTTCCTTTCTATCCTCTTTGTTTGTTTCCTCAGGTCACTAAGTGGCAATCTTTTAACAGGAGAATTGCCGGATGCTTTTCAAATGCTGAGTGGACTAGTAAATTTGTAGTCTTCTCTCCTTTCCTTGCAACTTGTTTCTCTTAGTCCTATTTTCAAGTCCAAAAATTTATTTTCATGCTCTTCTAATCAGGGATATTTCTTCCAACAATTTGCATGGGCAGCTGCCTTCTTCGATGGAGAAATTGTCCTCTCTTACTACCTTGTGAGATTTCTATCTTGTTTAGTAATCATTCATGCAGTATTTTTCTTTTTCTTTTCTTTTTTGTGTGGAAAAGAAGGGTAAAAACTTCTGTTTGTTGTGTAGGCATCTGCAAGATAACCAGCTATCTGGGACTCTAGATGTATTGGAGAATCTACCATTAAATGATTTGTATTTTCTAATCTCTTTTATATCCTTGAAATTTCTTTATTTCATGTGACTAATAGGTTGTTTGTCAATTTCAAATCAGTTAAGCTTGATTTTCATCCTGCTTCCCTTTGTTATCCTACTTTTCGTTGTTGAACACTTTCACATTTCTTCTGTTCTTTCTTTTCCCTTTTTTTGAAGAATTACCTTAGTATTCTGCTTGATAGTTAATTCTGTTTTGCTATTTAAGACACTATTTTCATTTACACTTAGAAAAGAATGAAAGAAAAATTGTAATAACGATTTGGTTGTATTTGGAAGAGAAAGAATGTAAATATTATGTAAATGTGATGAATGCTTGTAATAGTGTAGCTGTTTTATATTTTTGATGTCTTTCTTATACAATCTATGTATGAATTATGTTCCTGATTGGAACGTCTTAAATTGTACTGATTGTGACGCCTTGGGCGGACAAAAAAACTTTGTCCGTTCGGCAGGTCTAGCACACTTGCCCGTGCGGGGCTTCTTCCACCTATTTGGGGAAGGGACGGCAGGGCGTGACAGGCTAAGGTCTTATAAGGAAACAGGATATCTACAGTTTATATGGTGGGCTGCATAGGAACATTTGTCTTGCAAACTTATGCAGATGCAAGTCTCATGCTCCAACTGTCCTAGGCACTGCCGAAAATGACTTTAAATGTTCAAGATTTCGTTACCTTCACTCTAACAGTGCTCTTTGACGTGATGTTGGCAGGAATAAATGACTTTAAATGTTCAAGATTTCGTTACCTTCACTCTAACAGTGCTCTTTGATGTGATGTTGGCAGGAATATAGAGAATAATTTATTCTCAGGCCCTATCCCAATGAAGATGCTAAATATCCCAAATTTTCAGTAAGCTCCTCATCATACTAGAACTCCATCACATACGAGTGCAGTTTTTCCCCCTCTGTTTGTGGTTTCTCAAAATCATATGGAATGGATTATAATCTGCCTATCTAAATATTAGCAGTTCACTTGTTGTGCATTACTAGCAAAATAGCTCTACAGCCTAAAGTGCTGCAGTTACTAGTGACTTGCTAGACCTGATGGTATCAGATTGTTAAGAAACTACTTTTTATTGTGCAGAAAGGATGGTAACCTATTCAATGCTTCTGTTTCTCCCTCACCCATGGCACCGCAAGGATCATCACAATTTTCAGATGTTCCAGCTCCTCAATATATGCCTGCAAGTCCTACTAACATTCCTTCTGTACAAGATGATGGTCTTACATATAAAACTAAAAATGTTTTACTGATGAAACTCATCGGGTCTGTTATTGGCGCCATGAGCTCACTTACTGTTGCAATGCTAATAGCTATATTTTGCACATTAAAATGGAAAGAGAGGAAATTACAATATACTGGATTTTCTAAAAGACCGGCCCTACACGAAGGTGAAAGGCCAAAGGAGCCCCTAAATACTGGCCTGATCAAACAAAATAAGGAAGCTGAGAAAGGTAAAACTTTCACTTTTTTTGGATGATATATGCTTTATTATTGTTGTTCACGGAATTAGTTATGAACTGTTGATTGCAGTTCCAGAAGAAAGTGCTCAAAACCAAAGGGAGCATAAGATTAATATGGCAGGGTCAAAGTCGCTTCTTGTGCCACCACTGGTTGAGAAAAACATTAGAGGTCCTATTGTTTTAAATGGAACATCTCAAAGGATTCCTGCAAAACAAAATCCTCCAACAACGAGATCCTTTTCTATTGCAGTACTACAACAATGCACCAACAATTTCAGTGAAGAAAATTTGATTAGTTCGGGCAGCTTAGGTCAGATTTATATAGCAGAGTTCCCTGAGAAAAAGGTAAGGGCCATTAGTTTAGTCTGAAATGAGAATTTTTTTCATTTTTCTTTTTTTTTATTAGCTCTATATACTTTCATGTTTCATCATCTGATTGATCTGGTGTGCTACCTTAAAAAAATGAAAAAGATGTGACGTGATACATAATTTATTCCCATACCATGATTCCCTATTGAACTAAATGAATAAAGGGGATTTTGTCCAGAGTGCATGTCTCTTCCCAAAAAGTCTCCATGAATGAATCAAGAAGATCTTAAAACTATTAAAGCCTTCTATGAGCATATGATTTATTTAGCTAAATCCCTGGCCATGAAAAATCAGTTCAGAGGTTGCTCCATAAACCTTCTTGAAGGTCCAACCTCACATTAAAAATGGATGAATTTCTGATGTATACAAAATACCTAGCAGTGATCATGAAATACAATGCAAATTTTTGGATGATATAGATTCCCATCAAACTCTTATGTGTAGAATGAGCAGTGCTTAATGGTCTGAAAATTATAACTTTTCTATGCATCTAGATGGTTTTAATAGACATCTCTGATATAGATTACATCTGTCATTCAGTTATTTGCAGTGCTGAAGCTTGATGATTTCAATTCAATGATACCGGCTGTTGATTTTTTGAAGCTGGTAGAAAGCATCTGTGAACTTCAACATCCCAATGTTGTTGAGCTTGTGGGCTATTGTACTGAGTTTGGACAGCGATTACTTGTTTATCGTTATTTCAGTAGAAGTACTCTATATGGCCTACTCCACTTTGACAATGATCCCTCAAAGAAGCTATCATGGAATGCTCGATTGAGGGTAGTCCTTGGAGCAGCAAAAGGCTTAGAGTAAGTTGAGTGCTAATGATAATAGTTTAACAGTATACCCATTTTACTTTGCTTGAGTATGGTATCACGATGATGTAGTTTTACAATTTTTTTAAAGGTATCTCCATGAAGGTTGCCAGAAACAGGTCGTGTATCGATATTTTGAGCCTGGCAATGTTCTTATTAATGATGAATTAGCAGTACGCCTCTCTGGCTGTGGTCTGGCTTTAGTGATGTCACCAGAATCTAGGACTCAGGTAATTAAAGTGCAGACTCCTGCTGGAGCAGCATTTTACCTTATGCATTACACCTTTTGATGTCATATGGTGTGATATGTTGCTTAGAAATTGCTACACTGTTTAGCACAAAAAATTAAGTCTTGGTATGCATCTGCATAAAATATACTTTCAAGTAAAACCCTGTCCAGTAGGTGTTATTTGACTTATATATGATGTTAAAACCAACAAAAAAGTTTTGCTTTCAAGTAGTAATTGTTAAAATATAATGTATTAACCATTCTTTAGTAGCTTAAGATTTTATAGTGATCTATTTGTTTCACATAGTATCAGAGCACTTTCTCTAAGTCGGAATCTTTTTTATGTCCTTGTCTCATGTAATTTCTAAGGAGAAGCTGAGTTTTATTCTATGAAGGCTTATTTTTCTAACTTCAAATCCGTGTCTTGGGCCTATTGAAAGTCCTGAGCCCAAATACCAGTGTTAACTTACACATCAAAATTATGTTCTCTAGTAGCTTAAGCTTGTAAAGTAATCCGTTGTTTCACAATAATTTCTCTAAATCTTATTTGTCAAATGCTGATTAAGACTGATGGTACAACTCCTTTGATTGGTAATAATATATGATGATAAATAGTTGTCAGGTAGCAGTCATGCCTTTTCAAGTTATGAGGCCCCCGAACTCAGTCAGTCTGGGTCATGGAGTGAGAAGAGTGACATTTACAGCTTTGGAGTAGTCATGTTAGAACTCCTTACTGGGCGTAAACCATATGACAGGTTAAACGATTGTTTCTCTGTTTTAACCATTTACCACTATGAGTTTAAACAGATTATCGCAGGGTCATCGTTCTGCTGAAATGCTTTTTTGCAGCTCACGACCTAGAGAGGAGCAAAATCTTGTGCGTTGGGCTAACTCTCAGCTTCATGACATGGATGCACTGGCATATATGATGGATCCTTCAATTCAGGGAGAGTTTCCTGTAAGATCATTATCGCGGTTTGCAGATATTATCTGTCGTTGCATACAGGTAACGTTTCTATATTCCTTATCATGAAGTAAACTATGTAGGTTGAATATTTGCATATTATGCTTCCAGGAAGTCATATATTACATCGTTATTATATTATATAACTTGAGTCCGGCTGGGATACTATCGATAGCACCAAGAATTTGGTGCTATTGAGTTTTCCACCGTTAGATTTAACCCTTTGATTATTTTTACCCGTTAGATTATACTATTCAACCAACCACTTACTCATCCCTAGGGGGCCCACATCATTCTAACCACTCATTTCTCAATCCAAGGGCTAAAAAATCAATAGCACCAATAGCTTGGTGCTATTGACAGTATTCCAGCCTAGTTCATATAACTTTTGAAAATACATACATACATACATATATATATATATATATATATATATATATATATATAGAGTCCGGCTGCTATGCTATCGACAGCACCAAGTAGTTGGTGCTATCAAGTTTTCTGCCGTTAGATTAACCCCTTTGATTATTTTAACCCGTTAGATCATACTATTCAACCAACCACCCACTCAACCCTAGGGGGCCCACATCATCCTAAGCGCACATCTCTTAATCCAAGGGCGGAAAATTTAATAGCACCAATGACTTGGTGCTATTAATAGTATTCCAGCCTAGTTCTATAGAGTCCGGCTGCTATATATATAGAACTAGGCTAATATACTATTAATAGCACCAAGTCATTGGTGCTATCAAGTTTTTGGCCATTGGATTAAGAGATGTGCCGGTAGGATGATGTGGGCCTCCCTAGGATTGAGTGGACTGGTTGTTGAATAGTATGATCTAACGGGTGAAAATGATCAAAAGGATAGATCTAACGGACGAAAACTTGTAGCACAAGTGCTTCGTGCTATTAATAGTATAGTAGCCGACATATATATAGAGTTGAGCTAAATACTATCGATAGCAAACGAGCTCCGTTGCCACCCATTTGTTTCGATGATGGAGCTTCCAAATCGACGTCGGCACCGTTGAACATGATCTATACCACTTGAAATGTTTAGAAATCAAATTTCATACATTTCCAATATTGTTCTCTTATCCATCGAGTGGACACAAAATATGAACGGCTGAAAATGAATATTCTTTCAAAAATGATGATAGGAGTCTTGTAATCAAAATCAAGAGTATAGATCTTGTTTAAATAGTTTAAAGAATTTTTTAACAAAAAATTCAATTGATTTGAATATCTTATGCCGTTAAACGAAAAAACGTCTCGTATCGACCTTAAAAATTACAAATTTTGAAACACTTTGATCATTAGGCAAATGATGTCGAAAAAATTTAAAATTTGATTTCTAAAACTTCATAGTATAGATCATATTCAATGGTGCCGATCGTCGATTTGGAGGCCCCATAATTGAAAACAAATGGGGCAACGAATTCCGTTTGCTATCGTAATATTCTATAGCTACACTCTATATATATATATTATATATATATATATATATATATATATATATATATATAGAGCTAGGCTCCTATACTATCTATAGTACCGGGGCTCCGGTACTATAGTCCCATTTTCGATCTTCGGGTGTTTAAATTAACAATCCATACCGTTAAAACTGATCTAGAGTATTTAAAGTTTTTAGAAATAAAATTTTATATTTTTTCGACATAGTTTACTTTATGATCAAATAATTTTAAAATTGTCAATTTTCAATGGCTATTATGACGAGTTAGAAGTTTAACGGTGTAGAAGAATCTAAATTTCTTCAAAATTTGATAGAAAATATTTTAAACTATATAGATTAAGGTTAACATTCTTGATCTTGAATTTAAAAGTTCTATGCTCAAATTTTAAAGAGTATTCAATTTCCACCGTCTATTTTGACATAATTTATTTACTAAGTAAACGATATTGAAAAAAACTAAAATTTTATTCCTAAGAACTTCATATACCCTAGATCATATTTAACGGTGTGGATCGTTGATTTGAACGCCCTAAGATCGAAAACAACACTATAGTACCGGAGCTTCGGTACTATAGATAGTATAGTAGCCTAATTCTCTCTCTCTCTCTCTCTCTCTCTCTCTCTCTCTCTCTCTATATATATATATATATATATATATATCTTTCTTTCTTTTTTCTGTGGAAGCTTTTAGTCAACATAGACAAATTCAAGAATCAAAGACCGCGGATTGATATCGCCAAGTCTTGTCTCAAAGTCTTACACGTGCTTTTTTTTTTTCTTTTTTTTTGCTGCTGCTGCTGCTGCTGTTGCAGCATGCACCAGAGTTTAGGCCACCAATGTCTCAGGTCGTGCAAGATCTTGCTCTAGTGGTAGATGATGCAATGAAAACTACCGATGAAAACCCTTATGCGGTTAGACAAGAGACAACAGGAAGACCTACACTCAACTACTGGTGAAACAAATCGTAGAAAGCTGGATAAGCGGTAGTTGCTTGGTGGTATATCGGCTGTCGCCTGGCGGATTTCTTACAAATCCGATGCTTGGTTTGTTTCATTTGTCGTTTGGACCCAGAGACACTAAAGCATCTTCACAGTTATGAATAAGATAATATCTATGTGTTCAGCTGCTAGCCATGTATAAATTGTCGAACATTGGTGGATAATGCTTTACTCAGTTATGTAGCGCCTAATGAACTATCTAAAGCTGAAAATGCATTTTCACTTTTAGAGATCCCCTCTTTCTTGGGGATTCTTAGTGAACATTGCTCTTTTAGATAGGTAATCACATCAATAATCTCAGTTACACGAAAGGTTTACTAGGCTTCTCTGCACAGCTAAAACTGAAATTTCTGCTCTTGTATGTGCTTAAAAAGAGGCATATCATTGTAATGGAGAAGCCACACAAAAAGCCAACTTGATGGAAGAATGCAAAAACCTGAAAATGTTACTAATGAAAGTAGATAGACAATAGAAGCTATACAAGGAGAGGACTCCCAAGCGGAAGGTCTTAGACGAGCACCTTGGAACTATCCAACTGCAGATTGGACGGTACACATCTTTCCCTTCCCACCACAGAACCCTACAATCTACACCCTTCAGACCAGATCCTCCCAAGATCCACCAAAAAGAAAAGAAGAAAATGCATTCCCTTCCCTTTAGGCCTCTCCTGAGTAATAATCGTTTAGTTGTTCAGTACCCAAACAGCTAATGTCTTGCTGAACCTCTTGATTGCAAAGTAGATGCAGATGTAAACCTGTGTCACTGCTCCAAAGAGCTCCTGCAATGTTGAGACGCATCATAAGCCAGCACATTAGCAGATGAAATCGCAAAAGAAAAGTATAATAAGTTCATATTAAAGGTTATTGTTGCAGCTTCTGCAACGATAAGCATTAGCACTTGAAATCTCAGAAAAACAAAATTAAAAGGGCATACTATATCATCCTAAATCATCATCCTCACCATAGGGCGGACCAACATAAGCCAATACAGTTGGAGCTTCATTATTAATGCACTCAGTTGCATCAAAGATTGGACGAGTCCCAGCTAGCATCAACTGCTTTGATTATTTTCTCATGCAGCAATGCACCAGAGCAGGCTATTATGCCGCGGTCGAGACCTTCTAAATATATACCCTTGGAGAAGTCCAGAGGGCGGCCTCCAGCATCTGTGACCACACCACCAGCTTCTTGTATAATGACAACCCCAGCTGCATGGTCCCATATCTTTTCTTTGTACCCAGCCCTAGCAAATTTCATAAATATCTCAGCATCCCCTCGAGCTATCGCTGCATACTTTACCATGCTGTATACTCTCAAAGGCTGTTTCCTGGACATGGAGAAATCAAATTAAGAAGATCACGTAAGTTAAGCAACACTCCATGCCAGTAGTGATTCTCTTGAGTATATAACAATATACTACTTCCACTTTCTAGTCACAATATATATATATATATATATATATATATATATATATATATATATATATATATATATAGGCTAGAATACTATTAATTGTACCAATGACTTGGTACTATTAAGTTTTCCGCCCTTGAATTAAAAGATGTGTGGTTAGGATGATATGGGCCCTCTAGGGTTGAGTGGGTGGTTGGTTGAATAGTATAATCGAACGGATGAAAATGATAAAAGAGGTAAATCTAACAACATAAAACTTGATAGCACCAAATGCTTCGTGCTATAGATAGTATCCCAGCCGGACTCTATATGTATATATATAGAACTAGGCTGGAATACTATCAATAGCACCAAGCTATTGGTGCTATTGAATTTTTAGCCCTTAGATTGAGAAATGGGTGGTTAGGATGATGTGGGCCCCCTAGGGTTGAGTGAGTGGTTAGTTAAATAGTATAATCTAACGGATAAAAATAATCAGAAGGTTAAATCTAACGGTGGAAAACTGGATAGCACCAAATCCTTGGTGCTATCGATAGTACCCCAGCTGGACTCATATATATATATATATATAGTGTGTGTGTGTGTGTACGCTGGTATACTATCGGTAGCACAGAGACCTCCGTGCTACCAAGTTGTTTTCAATGATATAGCGTCCAAATCGACGATCGGGTCCGTTAAACTTGATCTACACTATTGAACGTATTAGAAAACTAAATTTCATAATTTTTCGACATTATTTATCTATCAAACAAGTAGTCTAAAAATGAACAGCTAAAAATAAAAATCTCATAAAAAATGATGATAAAAGACTTGAATTTAAGATCAGTGGT
Source organism: Ananas comosus (assembly GCF_001540865.1). Classification (NCBI taxonomy): domain Eukaryota; kingdom Viridiplantae; phylum Streptophyta; class Magnoliopsida; order Poales; family Bromeliaceae; genus Ananas; species Ananas comosus. The sequence goes on along the minus strand of NC_033634.1, from coordinate 118,472 downwards.
AGTGATCTTACTCTGTGAAAAGAATATTTTAATAAAATATCATCATATTTGGATTGTTTTATACCGTTAAATTCACAAACGCATCACATCGATCATTAAAATAGTCAATTTTGAGACCTTTTGATCACTATCTAAATGATATCGAAAAATTATAAAATTTAGTTTCCAAATACTTTTAATAGTGTAGATCAAGTCTAACGAAGCCGATCATCGATTTTGAAGCCGCATTTTGAAAACAACTTGATAGCACGGAAGCCTCCGGGCTACCGATAGTATACCAGCCTAGCTATATATATATATATATTATATATATATATATATATATATGTCTAGAAACAAGCACATGCTAATCTAAAAGAAAATGGTACTAGAGCAGTATGTATGGTTGATTAAAGCACATGACAATCTAAGAGACAATGGGACTTGAGCAGTATGTATGGTTGATTAAAGGAAAGATGAAAGAAGAAGATTTTCAGCAAGCTTACCTCACACCAACACTCTGCGCAAGTCCTGCCGTGAATGAATGACTCGAGTTGGCCTTCTCAACCGGTTCACAAAAAGTTGCACAAGCAGGATCGCTGACGGATGATACTCGAACTACCCTTGCATTATTATGCAAATCAAGTTCCCCAACATCGTGAACTAACGGTTGCATCCAAGCTTTACCGCTACCTTTTCGAGCATACATCACACACCCCTTATGCCAGGACCCAAATGTCGGAGGAGACAAGTTAGACATTAACCTATAATAGCGTTGGTGATAGTTAAGCCATTCCTTCTTCATTGGATAATTTGGGCACCCAAGAATACCAAGTATAACTTCTCCATCCTCAATCAAGGCAAGAGCAATAGCATATTGATCGCCTCGTACAAAGCCAAGCGTGCCATCGACAGGGTCAAGGACCCAAAACCTTCCCTTTGAACCCCCAGTAGAGTTGCAACTGCGTATAGCTTCAAGTACTTCGCAAGTCTCCAATTCTTTTTCAGGAGCTCTAAAGCCATATTTGGGAGCCTCACTAAGGCAACTGTTCACGGTATTCACAACAGATTCCAGTAAGACAGTGGCATCCTTACTTGATAAGGTTTGGTCATCTTCTTCTGCAACAATCGATGTATTTCCACTGCCAAAGCTCTGCGAAAGGACCCAACTTACAGTTGCTTGAACACCCCAATCTGCCCATGAAACATACTAATCACCCATTACAAGTTGGAAACACTGTACTCTGCTTTAATGTTGGAAAAAAAAAAAAAATGTAGAGAATCCAAATAAACTCAAACATGGCATCCGCAAGGAACCAGACAGAAGCAAACTAATCATGTCGGAATCCCAGAAGAAATAGAAAGGACACTTCGTAACAAGAGTTGGGAAAAGCAAAATGTGAAATTGATGCACATAACTGCAGAAAAAGAAGTGGAGCTTAACATGGTTTCATCAATTCGGATAAAGGTGAAGTTAAAATGATCAGTTATGGGAAGGGGCCTTATCATCATCCTCGCTCCTCAAACGAAAGGTTGATTTTGACTCAATGTTTGTAGCTACCAAAATGGTACACTACTGCCTCAATTAGCAAACTCTTCTTCTTCTTTCTCCTTTTCTTTTCTTTAAATTCAATTTCTAAGCAATGAAGTTCAGTGATAGATTGAATGCTTGCAACCTGTAAATCTATAGGTTTTTTTGGTAAATTTAGTAGTAACAGTTTTTCTTTTTTGTTTCTCCTTTTTTCTTCAAGAAGACACCATTTTGCATTGGCCTGAGGCATATAAAAAGCTAACAAACAAAAAAAGAAGAATAAGGAAGCTCATCAATCGGATAGAGTTCGAGTTAAAAAAAGAAAAAAAAAGAAAAAGGAAAATAGAATCCAAAACAAATGAGGACTTAGCCTCTGTTTGGCTGCCTGGAAAGTCTCGTGGACCAACGGGCAGATGCACATATGCATACAGTGTGTTAACAATAATAGTACCATATTAGACAAAAAAAGAATGCTGGCATATAATATAGAATTGTGCTAAAATGCTTCTAAAAGTATTACTACTCGTATTCCTTCACCCTTTGTAGCCCTTGGATACCTAATGTTATGCGGGATAGGTAGAATAGTAGTAGATCCAAGGGTGGAAAAGTTGTAACTTATAAGTATGTGAATATTAATATTTTTAGAAGTATTCTAGCTCAAGCTCAACTTTTTATATACGAGTCCGGCTATTATACTTTTATGAGTATGATCGCTTTTGTACTATTAAGTTATTTTTTATATTAGAAATTTAAAATTGACAATTCATATTGTTAAACATAATATATAGCATTTATTCTAGTACTAAACTGCCCTAAACCCTAAAACCCTTCTTGACATTATTATCTTATAATCAAAAGGCCTCAAAATTGACAATGTTAACTGCCAGTATGGCCATTCATTTCATACCTGCTTCATAGGCTTTATTATAGTTTTGAAACATTACGAAATTAGGTTTCTAGGTACTTCAAATAACTTAAATCATGTTTAACGGTATTTCATTATCAATTCGAAAACTTTATTATTGAAAACAACTTATGAGTATATAGACCTCTGTACTCGTAAAAGTATAATAGCATTGCTCTCTCTCTCTCTCTCTCTCTCTCTCTCTCTCTCTCTCTCTCTCTATATATATATATATATATAGTCTCTCCTCCTATGAGCTTAAGCTCTTATGTTAGTTCGAGTCCTTTAACAAAATGGGCTGTTCGGTGGTGCACGAACGATGAATGACTCGGCACAAAGTAGATTTTATTTTTAGCGTTGCACAAGAAGCTTGGAGGGGATTGTGGTGCGCACGCTATGCACAACTGGGCCAAAGGGTCCTTATTATCATGCTAAAAGAGTGCCAACGTCTAAGTTCTAAATGCATTATCAGATTGAGTCCTATAAGTTTGCATCACACTTGGGCAGTCAGACAAAGCATGCAATCGAAACCTTGGAAGCATGAGGCATGAAATCATGCGTGTGTGTAGATCATGCGGTGATCTTCGACCACACACAGAGGAAAATTCTTGCAATAAATTCCACGATCGAACACCACCATGAATTCTCCATTCGAGAGAACAACTGTCATGCTGCCACTGCGTCTGAGGATCTCACCCGATTGCCATTTCGTCATAACCAGATGCAGAACGCAAGGAGCTTTTTGCACGCCACATAAAGGAGATCAACAGAGAGGGCAAAGAAGATTTCTGATTACAAAGGACGCGCCAAGCACGTACTAATCTAGCTAAATAGAAAAGGTAGCGCGAAGAACGGCAGGAACCCCAGTATCCGGAAGGAAAAGAAGAGGATAGTGGAGAAAAAGAAACCGTGAAGAAGGCAGAGAGACGAGGAAGGTCGGGATAGAGAGGGGGAGAGGAGAGGGACAACCTGCAACGGTGACGGGGGAGCGGTCGTCCTTGGACGTGATCAGATCCGGGGGACTTCGGACGAGGCTCTCCTGGACCTTCTGGCACAGGGAACAGGCCATCTGCACCACCCGCACCGCCACTTCCACCTCCTTCTCATACCCGGCAGCCTCCATGCCTATTTTGTAAGAATAAAGAGGAGGAGGAGGAGGAGGCAGTGGTTGCCCTTCCGAGAAGTCCAGATGCGGGTGGGAGGCGGCGGCGGAGGACGATGATGAGAAGGCGAGGGCGAGGGCGCTGAGGCGACGGACTCCTCTAATTAGGGTGCGCGGGATGGGCGGGATGGCAGCCACCTGTGACTGTGAGTAGCAGCGTACGTGTATGCGAGGCGGCTGAACCGTAATCAGATGGAGACCAACAATTCGGGAAGCACGAGTACATAAAAGCGGTCGGGCTTCACCTGCTGCCGCCGCCGCTGCTGCCGACCATCCCCGGTCCATGGATGGTAACTTCAGATTGCTGATAGAGCACACATCAGACGCGGCGGTTTTATTTTCTCCTTTTACTTCCAGTAGAGGCTAAACTCTTCTTTCCGCCCCGCGCACCACGTCATCCCTGTGACAAAATTCTCCCAACCAATCGATCTTATTGTAACCTTGAATCTAATCATCCAATTTTAGCCTGTTCCGATAAAAGAACAAATTATTTACAGATGAACCAAACTTTATATAAGATGATTTTTCCTTTTTTTAAAAAATAATTAAAAACATCTTACACTATTCTATTTGACAGAACAACGGAGCCACGTGGCGAGCTCAGAGAAGCCGAATCCACGTGGCAACCGCTGGGGAGGTGCGACTGCCAACCCAAAAAAAAAAAATTGAAGAAAAAAAAACTTGAAACCACCCTCCCGCCCCCCTCTCTCTCTCTCTCTCTCTCTCTCTCCTCTAATAACTCGATCTCTCTCCGACTGGCCAACCCGTAAGAAAAAAAAAATGAAGGCAAAAAAAAAATGAACTCCCCTCCACTCTCACTCTACCCTCATCCGTCTTACAGCGAAAACACCACTTCCATCTCTACTCTCTCTCTCTCTACTCTCTCTCCAAGCCCATTTCTGTATTCCCCCGCCCTCTTCTCTCTCTCTCCCTGAAACCCATCTCTGTTTAGTCCCTATCCTCTCCTAACACAGCCGGATCTCTTCTCCACCCGCAGCTCTCTTCCTCTCTCTTTTCTCTCTACGCGACGCTTTCGCTCACGCCGCCTCTCTCCTCGCCTCTCCTCGCGCCGCTCTCTCTCTCCTCGGCGGCTTCGGCGTACCTCTGTAACCTCGCCAATGCTCCCACTTATTATAGGTTCGGCGGCTCGGCGTAACCCTCCTCACTCGCTCCCTGCTTATTATCGGGTTCGCGGCTATATTTAACTACTTTGGCTTCTACAGTGACGCCCTATTACCTAAAGTCTGGCCTCTAACAGGTAATCCCTACAGGGTAACCTCCTCTCATCTCCATCTCTCATCAGGATCTCCTCTCCATCAATCTCCTAAGATTAACTTTCGCATCTCTTTATTCGCCTATTGCCAAAGCTTTCTTTTAAAAAATAATTCTAAAGATATTCTGAGATCTTTAGAAAATAAATAGAAATATCCAATCTATCTAGTCTATCATCATGTCTGCTTTGTATTTGTAAAAAATCATTGTTCCACGCTTCGTAGAAAAAATATCCGAAGATATCCTGTGATCTGAGCCTATAAATAGCATGTACTATTTGCTCCAAAAAAACAGCTGTAACCAACCTCTCTGTTTGTATAGGTGAGGCAATTTGATTGGTTGCAACGACCCTCTGCCTGCCTATATAGTGGCTTCTTATAATTTGGGAGGACCTAATACACTAACTGGTGTTTGCTCAGAAAATTGGAAATGCTGCTTGGTATTCCATGCAAAGCGCAACCACTCGCTACAATTGGACGCCCTTCTATGCGAACAACCATCTACTACTACTATTGCCTGCACTGCTGTATGGGGCTTTCTTAATGTCTTGGTCCTGCTGTCCCTTGTTTCTAACTCTCCATACTCTGATTTTGTTCGCGCTTTCTTAATAATTCGTTTGTTTTTTTTTTGGGGAGTGCAAAGAACGACTGTAAACAAATCTTCCTGTGGCGAGCCCATCTACTACTACCTATTGCCCTCGCACCTGCTATATTTGGTGTTTTTCTTGTGTCTTGGTTTTGGTGTTCCTTGTTTCTATGCCCGTCCATGCTCTTATTTTTACTTTTTCTTCTAATCCCTTTGGTTTTCTTTTTTCTTTTTTTGGGAGGCATAGATGACCCACTGTAAACACAAAAAAAAAAAAAAACTGAACTTTCTTACACTTTGTGGACTGGCTCTGTGGTCATTAGATGACGACTGTAAGCTCCAAAAAAAAAGAGACTGAACCTTTTTTACACTGTGGGACCTGCTGCGTTCTGGCTGCCTTGCATAGATGACGACGTAACATCCACAAAAAAAAAAAAGAACTGAACTTTTTTACACTGACTGGCTGCTGTTTAAAAGACCAGTCTATGAAGATTTAAACCTATCCTTTTATATTATTATATTTCAATCTGAGGACGCTTAATGCAGTGTTTTGATTACAGTATGTATGTTTATCGAATCACTTAATGTTGAGTTATGCTTAAGTTATATTTATGCTGCACTACTGATGTTTGTTACAAACATTATCCAAAACGAAGCCTCTACTTTAGTTGTATTGTTAATTAATTATGTTTCTCATCAGATTATGTTTTATCAAAACAACTAATGCTGATTATGCTTACGTTTATCAAACTTTTACCGCAGCGAAGCGCAGGGTTTTCACTAGTAAATTTAAATTTTGTGCTCACTAAATTTTATTGAGGCAAATTTAACACGATGTACATTAATACCGATTGTAAAAAAACAAAGAAGAAAAAGAAAAATGAGAATAGGTACAAGCTACCTGCTTCATTATTAAAAAAATAATTAGGCGATAAATCGAGAAGCCCTGGGTCCCTCCTGACCGAGCCGACAATTAAACATTAAAAGGGGAAATGTGAAAACAGGACCCGTGCAACGGAAGTGCCGAAAGACTCAAACAAAACAAAACAGAAACTAAAACAAAACAGGGGAAGACGAAGAAAACAAGGATAAAGGCGTAGTGAAAGAGAGTAAAGTGAGTAAAGATATAGCTCAGATTCTGATAGCTGTCAGTCCCAGTCTTGATAGAGCGCCAACTTCGTTCAAGTGAGCCCGGGAGCGTGGATACGCCTCCCCGACAGAGATCATGTTCGCTCCGCGTCCAAATCGGAACCACAGATTGCCCGCTAGCTGTGTTTAGACTGTTCGATCTCGCTCGGGGTGTTTAGTTGTCGAGAACTAGACCCATACCACGCCGAACATCACCCCGAGTCCAAACGGCCTGCCACAAGTAACTCCCATTTCATCGGAGATATTACAAAGAATAACATTCGCCGACAAGTGGGTCCAGGTTTCAGGGAATGACCACACAACATACAAGCATGTTCCACCGAAGCTCCCCCGACAACCAATCTGTCCCTGTAAGTAGTTCTCTCTTGCGCAATAGAATCCAATAAAATTTTTTAGCTTGACGTGTGATTTTAAACACCAAGCCCCTCAGAGATGAATTATATAGTGGAGATCATCTGACGCTGGCACGCTGCATTGAAATTCATAAAGGGATTTCACAGTAAAATTTTGATTGGCGGTCCATCGCCACTTTAGTATATCTTTAATGCCCGAGGGGCTATACTGATTGAGGAGGTTTTTGAGCGACAAGATAAGATGACGATCCTCAGAGGTGGTGTTAGTAGCGAGGCCTCTGGTAATGAAACGCCATCTCCAACCTCTTTCGCTCCAGCATTGTGACACTGTGACCTCCCGATTGATGATTTTACCAAATAATCCAGGAAACCGGGTACTGAGAGGGGTTTCTTCGATCCAAATATCTGACCACCACCTAATGTTTTTCCCATCTCCAAGTGCGTACGAGACTCCGCATTTGAACACGTCACAACAGCTCATCACACTTCTCCACCACTGCGAGTAAGGTCTGAATGATCTTCCCTCATGTAGCGGCCTTCGTCTGGTGTAATATAATGCCGTTATCAATCTCCCCCAAAGTAGATGTTTCTCATTGAAAAAACGCCACCACCATTTAGTAAGGAGCGCTTTATTCATTGCTTCCATATCTTTAATCCCCAGACCCCCTTCTTTTTTGCTTTTACATATTGTTTTCCAGCTGACTAGGCATGAACCACCTGAAATTTTGGAACACCCTTTCCAAAGGAAGGCTCGTCTAAGGGCTTCTATACGGTTCAGAACCCATTGCGGCGCTTTAAAGATAGCGAAGTAAAACAATGGAAGATTCGAAAGTACCGAGTTGACTAGGATAACTCTTCCTCCCTGTGAGAGTAATTTAGCCATCCATCCTTCAATGCGCGTCTCTATACGGTTAATGATCGGAGCCCAATCTTCTTTCCGGAGAGGGTTGATATGCAGTGGTAAGCCCAAGTAGCGGAATGGTAACTTACCTACTCTACACCCCAAAATACCTGCAAGTCTCTCGGCTCTGTTTTCGTTGGTTCCCAAGTAATATAGCTCCGTCTTATTTGTGTTTATCTTAAGTCCAGAGGCTCATTCGAACAATTTCCATAGAAAGAGTAAGTTACGCATGGCGGACTTTTTGGGCTCTGAAAAAAATAAAGTATCATCCGCGTACTGAAGAATCGCCGTTTGAGTTTCGGCGGTTGGTCCAATTCCCTGAATCAAGTTATTTACCCTAGCTGCTTCAGTGACCCTAGCCAAACAGTCGACTACTAGTAAGAATAAGTAGGGAGATAGCGGGTTCCCTTGTCTCAGCCCTTTCCTAGTTTTCAACCACCTTGTTGGTTCGCCATTGACTAAAATGGCGAGTTTAGCATTGCAGATACACTGTTCGATCCATTTCCACCATTTTTCACTGAACCCAAGCCACCGTAGTATACTTTGCAGAAAGCTCCATCTCACATTGTCGTAAGCTTTCTCAAAATCCACCTTAATGCTGACACACTCCTTCCCAGATTTTGCGCTCCAGTTGAGTAATTCACTTGCTGTGACGAAAGAGTCGGCTAATAGTCGATCCTTTATGAACGCCGATTGTGATGAGGAAATGATCGTTGGTAAAACGGTCGCGATTCTATTCGCGAGCACTTTAGAAATGATCTTCTGAATTCCGTTCATTAGGCAAATCGGTCGAAAGTCGTTAGCGTGACATGCTCCTTCCTTTTTGGGTATTAAACAGACATAAGAGAAGTCTGTTGGAGCCGTATAAAGGTTGTTCTCCTGCAGATCTGTGAAGATATTGAAAATAACGTCCTTGACCGTCTCCCAAAAGTATTGGAAAAAAATGAGCGGGAAGCCATCGGGACCGGGTGCCTTTTCACTACCCAGTTGGAAGGTAGCCTTTTTAATTTCATCTATAGTAAATGGACCCGTAAGGGAATCTGGGTCAGAAAGGAAGTCCACTCGATACAGGTCGGCCCAATCTCCAAAATAAGCAGGCCCTACTTCATCACTCCCAAACAGACGTTTGAAGGTGTGATAAAAATAGGAATTCTTCTGAGCTTCATTGACAATTTGATCTCCATTATCATCTACAATATAGTGTATCTCGTTGCTACGCTTCCGACCATTGGCCACAGCGTGGAAAAATTTAGTGTTACCATCACCTTCCTTGAGCCAGTGCTGCTTCGCTCTCGTTTTCCAAAGGATTTCTTCCTCCTTAAGAATGAGCTGGAGTTGAGCTTTAAGGTTGACCCGTTTATCCCGTACCTCTGGCGACAATGTATCACTTTCCTCTAAAAGGTCGATGCTGCGTATTTCCTCCTGAAAGCTCCTTATCGCGTTGGATATACTATGAAATTTCGTCCTACACCATTCTTTCATCCTGGTTCTACAATGCCTCAGTTTAGCCGTTAGATATACTATGAAATTTCGTCCTACACCATTCTCAAACTGCAGAAAATTGAGATGCTATTTTGTGAAAAACCTTTTAATAACCCAACTTGACAGGTACTCATCTATTGAACCACAATTAATGGTTCAAACTTTCACCGATTGTCCTTCAAACCCCATAATAACAGATAGACTGGCCATGCTGAGTGGCACAGCTCTTCGCGTCGTGCGTTTTGCTGTGTACAGGTCAAGAACATGGATCACCTTCTCTTTGGCTGCAGCATCGCCAATCAGTTTGGTGTCTGCTTCTGCATAATATTCCAATCATGCTACAGTTGGTGCTGAGCAACACAGAAGATATTGCTCTTCGTTGGGGTCGTCCGAGGAAGTCACTGTCTGGACCGACAAGATCTACATTCCATATTGTTCACAGCAACCTGCTGGGTGTTTTCTAATCAGCTGACTAGTTGTGAGAATCTAGGATTGAGGGTGATCTCTTCAGTTAAAATGTGGCTGTCGGTGCGGAAGTCTGTATAATGCAGGGTTCACAGCCTGATTCTCTCTAGGCTGTGCTTGTTGCTCTTCTTTGCTTTCTTTTTTTTTTTTTTGCTTCTTCTCTTTGTTCAAATAAGGTATATTCCTGTTTCATTAAAAAAAAAAATCCTTAACCACACACTTAACTACCTTAATCTTGACGAGGGAAATCTCAACATCATCAGTTACTTCTCAGTTTTCCTATTCATGCCATCAGAAAGCGCTTTCCACCTAAGACCGCAGCCCCTCAACTTTTAAAATATCTAGAATAGCTAACACAAAACAGAATAACTAACACAACAGAAAAGACAAGAAAATTAAAGAAATACTAGATATTTGCCTGTACAACTCAGCAAGTCCCTGTAAAGTTCACCGCCAGATACTATCAGAACCCAAACAGATAGATAAAAAAGGAAAAGTACCTTAGTTGAAATCATGACTGTGCTATTCAGCCAATCTGCAGCATCAAAGCACAACATGTACAACTGATGCCTTCCATATGAAAAAGAAGTCAAAACAAATGACAAGATCAAACCAAGATATATGCTGAAAATAATTGCTGCGCGACATGTATAAGACATGCTACTACGAATCAGGTATTTAGAGAATGTAAAGTGATCCTACAGAGAAAATTATAGCATGGCAAAATGATCTTGCATTACTAGTCGCGTTGTTTAAAAAATGATTAAAATATTGTAGACACGAACAAGAAGCCGGACAAAGAAACCAAAAAAAAAAACTGAAATATTGATAGATATATTACTCACTCTTAACTAAAAATAGTGATAGATATATTACTCATTTACTCTTGACTGAAGATTGTCTTGTCGAGGCCACTAATTAATCAGAAAAATTGATAACAAAAGCATACCTGAGAAGAAAAGGCACTAAACAGTCAGATATACTTGTCTGAATAATTCCATTCCAGGTTACTTACCTCATAAACAAGTGTGAAATAACAATGAAAAAAATTACAATAAAAAAAATTATAGCACCAAAGAAACATATTATCAGATATAACCGACACACACTTAACAGAAGAGTACAGAGAGAACCATCTAGAAAGATGCCACAACATAAGGAGAACTCAACCAAACAAGCTATTATATCAAAATACACCATAAAATAACAAAAACAAAGGAGCACATTCACGAGCAATCCACAAAGAAGATCAAGTAATCAAACCTCTTTAACTTATAGCTCTCTAATTCTAGATAACACCATTTATTTTCATTCTCCTCAAACCAACCATAAGGGTAGGATGAAAGAGGTGAAAACTTTGCAAACAACAGTGCATCCATCCTTAAACCACTCTGCTCTTTCAAGATGTCTACAGTGTAACTGCCCACAAAAAGATGGATAGAGAAGTGGGGTTTTGCAAGTACAAAGTAACACCCCAAAGTTAGTTATAGCACTTGTCTTTAATTTCTGCGATGCTTTTGCTGCCGCCGCCCTTCATGACTAACAACCCTATGGTCTTCTCTGGAGAACACCCAATCTACAGGTGCTGCCGCATCAATCTCAGTGCTGAGCCCATTGGATGCTCTTGAGGTCGATCCCTGCCTTAGCCATCTCGTAGAGGGGGCTCATCTCCCTAAGCTTCTGCACCTGCTGGACGGTGAGCTCGACGGCGCGGTCGATCTCGGCCTCGGTGGTGAACCTGCCGATGCCAAAGCGGATGGAGGTGTGGGCCATGTCCTCGTCCACCCCCAGCGCCCGCAGCACGTAGGAGGGCTCCAGGCTGGCGCTGGTGCACGCGCTCCCGCTCGACACAGCCACCTCCTTGAGGCCCATCAGGAGGCTCTCCCCCTCCACGTAGGCGAAGGACAGGTTCAGGTTCCCCGGGTAGCGGTGCTCGGTGCTGCCGTTCACCACGACGTCGTCGACCCCGGAGCGGACCCCCTCAAGGAGCCTTTCCTGGAGGGCGGCGATGCGGCGGTTGTCGTAGTCCATCTCCCCGGCGGCGATCTCGCAGGCGGCGCCCATGCCGACGACGAGGGGGGTGGGGACGGTGCCGCTGCGGATGCCGCGCTCCTGGCCGCCGCCGCTCATCTGGGGCTCGACGCGGACGCGGGGGCGGCGGCGGAGGTAGAGGGCGCCGACGCCCTTGGGCCCGTAGATCTTGTGGCCGCTGAGGGACATGAGGGCGATGCCCATGCGGTCGACGTCGATGGGAATCTTGCCGAGGGCCTGGGCGGCGTCGGTGTGGAAGGGGACGCCCTTGTCCCGGCAGATGCGGCCGATGTCCTCGAGGGGCTGGACGACGCCGATCTCGTTGTTGACGGCCATGACGGAGACGAGGCCGGTGTCGGGGCGGATGGCGGCAGCGAGGGCGTCCAGGTCGACGAGGCCGTCGGGACGGACGGGCAGGTAGGTGACCTCGAAGCCCTCCTGCTGGAGGCAGCGGCACGAGTCGAGCACGCACTTGTGCTCCGTCTGGGTGGTCACCACGTGCCGCTTCTTGTCGCGGTAGAAGCGCATGAGGCCCTTCACGGAGATGTTGTTGGACTCGGTGGCGCCCGAGGTGAAGAACACCTCTTTGGGGTTGGCGCCGACGAGGGCGGCCACCTGGGCGCGGGCGGCCTCCACGGCAGCGTCGGACTCCCAGCCGTAGAGGTGGGTGCGGGAGTGGGGGTTGCCGAAGCGCGACAGGTAGAAGGGCAGCATGGCGTCCAGCACGCGCGGGTCCACGGGGGTCGTCGCCTGCATGTCCAGGTACAGCGGCCGCCCCGACATCCGCACGCCCTTCATCGATATCACGCCGCCGCCCGCCTCCTCCTTTCCCTCCCCCTCAGAGGCCTCGGCGGCGGCGGCCGCTGCTGTTGTCGAGAGGCGTCGGGGGCAGTGGAGGAGCGGCAGGCGCCGGAGGAGGACCCGGGAGAACGACGAGGTGGCCATCACGATCGGGTTCCCACTTCCCCTTCCCCCGCCCTTTGCCCGCCTGGACTCTGGAGCGAGAGACTACGTCTTGTGTTTGTTCGCGCTTTATTAATTAATAATTAATAATTAATAATAATAATATTAATAATAATAATTAATCAACAGAAGAAGGTAGCAGAATCGTCGATCTAAGACATGCACTAGTAGGTAGGTAGATAGATAGATAGATAGATAGATTGATAGATAGATAGATATACGGGAGAGAGAGAGAGAGAGAGGGCGAACGAGGAGACGGCGGAAGATGACAGAAGGCGGAGGAGATTATTATTGGGACGAAAGCGGGCAGCAGCGGTCGGCCTGCAGCCACGTGTGCACCTCCGGAATCGAAGGACCAAGACACACAGACCGTACGACTCAATCGTGGCCGTTCACCGCCTAGGGAAATCTAACCTTGTTGCGTGCAAGCGTCCGGGATCGGTGTGGGGCTCAACCTAAGTCAGGTCTTGGTTTCAACCACCGAAACGGACGTCACGCAACATCTGGTAGTCTTTTTTTCTGTTGTATTATTATTGTTAGTAAGATGTAGCCTGGCTGGGTCTTCTCTTCTAATTTATTTTGTTTGATTGAGGTGTGGTAATAGACAAGATCTAACGAACACAATAGGATTCCCCGGGGGTCAACTGTGATACAGTGATGCAGGAATAACAGATAAATGAACAAACAAGTTCCAATTCAGCCGTCCTCCGAAGATTATGCAATTGCAGAATAGGCCATGGGCACAACTCTTCACAGAGCGTAAAACCTCAAGATGCAATCAAGCCAAAATAATAATAATAATAATAATAATAATTAACACAAAATTTTACTAAACAGTACACATAGCATATAGACCAACGTAAGTAGTCAACAGATATACATACACTCAATAGACATCAATAGAGTACATCAAGCAGCGAACAGCCTATCAGAAAAAACCTGCAACAACTAGTTGAATCGCCAGGCAAGTTCAACATGATTTCATGAAATGACTATCATCCATAGACACCTGTTTAGCATCACAGTGCTGCTGTGATCTCACTCCGAACCCAAACTTCTTAGAGAAAAAGTTCCACACGCTCTTTGCCTTTCCAAGCTTCTCAACCTCTTGTCTCAAGCTTGAGCACTCTTTCTCAAGTTCACAGACCCTTAATCTTACTTCATCCATGCTCGAGGATGCCTGCTCCGTCTCTTGCATGATTTCTGAATGTATGAAGCCGTCATTGTTCTTGGGGAGCTGTATGTGAGGGTCGCGGGAGTTGTCGATGTTATCCGAGATGAAGAACCAGCTGGCAACCGTCGTTCTCAACCGGAGCTGCTCAAAGAATAGGACTTGGACGATCACTCGAAGAGGGAGCCTCTCATTCTGGGCAGCATGCATGCAGGCCTCCAAGGAGAGTTTCTGGCAGTTCATCAAACGACAGAGCTGCTCTCTCTCCGAATCTGTGAGCCACGGATGGGCCTGAGCCAGAATAACAACATAGATGATTGCAACTATATATAACGGAAGAATATGCTAGAGATAAATTTATACAACATTAGAAATACTTGATAAAAGTGGGTAGTTCACAACGTGCCTTCTTTTTCTCTTTTCCATTTTGCTAAGCTGATTACTAAGTGTAGTATTTTGGATGAAAGAATTTGTAAAACACTCTCCAAGGTTAGCTTTAACCTGGCATCAATCTTTTGTGACAGTTAAGCTGGTTTCGCATGCTTCTGATGGGCAACTTCGGGCGGGAAAAGACCTTGCCGTAATCTCGAAAGGTAATTTGTAAGATCACAAACTAAAATTTAGAACTATACTAAGCTGACAGAACCATAATTCCACTCTTATATAACAATTGACACAAGGAAAAATGAAAAGCATGATGGGAAGCAATGTTAGTCCTAGGCCCTTGAAATCAGTCTAATATAACCGAGATATCAAATATCCAATAATAATGCATTTTGGGAAACCATATCGTACAAACACATATATACAGCAGATAAGCAAGATTATGGCCTAGCGGGGAAGTTATTCGAATGACTTGAGTTTTAGCTGGTTTCATCTCTGTGTTTATCAATTATGACGAAAATTTCAGGAATAAAGAATAACAAATCCTGTGTTTATGTGAAGTATTTGTCCACAGATTATGAACCTATATAGGTGTACATCATCATTTCAAATGCCACCTTTCCGATAGACTAGATTGTATGGCTGATAGGCTTCCGTTACCTTTAGGTATATGTCAATAGCACGATAGATTGATAGGCTTCCGTTACCTTTAGGTATATGTCAATAGCACGATAGATTCCGTCATCTGAATGCCTGGCATAATCAGGAATTACAGCTGCTATTGTTTGGAACTTTGGAAGCTTAAGATTAACATCAGATGCAACTTCTGCTAGATACCCATCAACAAGCTTTGCCACCATGGTTATTGGTGTTAGTTCAGCTGAAGAGGATAACAACTGCCCTTCATCCACAATTTCAGGAGAAGCCTCAACCGTTGCCTGGTTCACCAACATGAACTGGTCCAGGATTCTTTGAACACAATCCACGTCATAAAGAGTTTCAACAGAGTAACCCATGTTTGGTATCAAAAGGTCTTCAAGGGCTGCTGCATCCAATTGAGCCCCCACCTTTTTCTCCAAAATTTCCCTGCATGCTGGACTTGCTTGTAAAATCATGGCAGTTCGAAGCATGCCCAATAGAAACTTGGTTGAACTCGCACCCTTTTCCATCGGAAGCAATTCAACAATCTCTTCAAGGAGAATCCTCTGTTCACTTTCTGACGTTGATGAACCAGATATACCTAAATGCCTAATCAGCCCTGGGAGGTATTTCCTTGCATAATGCATAAGAGACCCCGCAACAATCTCGGGTTTCATACCTTCAGCTTGCATAGCCAAAATAAGCCTCTTGTATATAGAAAATTTGAGAAAAGAGGCATCTTTGTACCACCAATCAGCAGTCGGGGATTGCGATTTCCCTGATGCACTAATTCCGTTCCACAGAACAGTTCCCTCCAGGCTCTTTGTGTTGTAGTATCCAAGCATGGGCCAACCAAACAGCGTAGGATCTGCACAAGCTTTCTTTGCAAGGGATTTGATGCATCTTGCGACTATTTGAAGATCCTCTGCATGGGGGAAAACATTGTCACACATTTGAAGCACTTTTATGGCATCGTTCCAGTTATTAAGGACTTCATTAAGAAAATTTTCTGTTTGTACTATAAGATTTCCTTCTCCATAATCTTCAGTCATGCAGAGATGCTCCGCAGCGCACCGAAGAGAAACAACATTGAGAGCATTCAGCTCTATCTTAACATCATAACAGAATTTTGCGACTAGTTCAAAGGATTTGGAGCCACCCGGAATGTCATGAAGCTGAAGAATGCAACCTTTGCCATCATCGCTGTGGAATTCATTAATCATCTTCTGAAGTAAGCCACTTCTGTTAATCAATGGAAACTGGAGAAAAAGAAGAAAAGATATTGAACTTCTGAGTCATCCAGGTTGTTAAATAGAAAGAAAAAGGTAATCACTGCATGCTAGCATAAAATCAAAGCTTTGCCCTACAAAACAAGAAAACAGACAATCATACATTGGTATTTTGGGTTTCCAGAGAATTGAAAAGATTATTCAGAAGTCACAGTCAAGTCAATAACATTAGCTCTGAGAGGACCAGACAGAATTTCATTCAACTAGCAAGTAGTGGGATGGCTATTGTTGCATTGTACATTGAACTGCGAATCCAGAACAAACTCAATTTATATAAGTAAACTAAATCTCGGGAAAAGATGAAACTAAAGTAAAATTAAAATTTGACAAAACTAAATAATTCAGAAATACATTGCAAACTTACAGAGGTATAAACCATGGCAGCATGTTATTTAGGTCCACAAATAGAACGTCTCAGGCAGAAAATTTCAATAAAATGATGGCTAGGTAATTATTAGTCAACTTGATGAGCCTAGTAACCCTTACTTGACCGACATTTCTGCGATTGTTTTTGACAACATAAATAATCTCCTTGGAATAACAAGCATATGTATTTTCTTTGGCTTATGATGTGCAAGCAACTCTAAATATCTTGCTCATTTATTTTGCTATAAGAAAGCACCCATATGCTGAATGGAAAGACAAAAATTCCATAATTATTGAGATTATTGAGAACAAACTAAACACGGAAAGTACCTTGTGGAGGTGGAATGACATCTCTCCTACCTTGATAACTACATCGCTCGCAAGGTCAGTCATACAAATCCTGCGGGATATAAAGAGTTCAATTACCAGGATGGGGACGAGTAATTTAATACTGTGCCATGTGAAGCTCTAAAGCAAATAGTTGATGCCCCTCGCTCACATCATCAGTACATAATGCTTTTGTTTTTATCATTGTAAAAC
Source organism: Ananas comosus (assembly GCF_001540865.1). Lineage (NCBI taxonomy): Eukaryota > Viridiplantae > Streptophyta > Magnoliopsida > Poales > Bromeliaceae > Ananas > Ananas comosus. The sequence goes on along the minus strand of NC_033634.1, from coordinate 101,306 downwards.
ACAGGATCATTCCTTGTGCGTTTCATTAAATGATAGAAAAAAAATGTAGAGCTGAATTCCTATCCCGAAGCAACCACTATCCAGAAGGCTAAGGAGCATTTGGATTCATGAAATTGCATCTCGGCCGTAAATCAAGTTTATTAAGAGTAGAAATATTAGGCTTGCCATCTATCATGAAGACACCTAGAAGATTCAATAGGTAGCCATGAACTTAAATTCAAAAACAAATTTCCTTTACATTCGATAGGCAGGCATGAGCTTAAAAGGCTCAAGATAGATACCAAAGTCATCTTTCGCAGAAAGACCCAAAATCTGACTACAAATATATGGTGAATCTTCCTGGCATTATGTTAGTTGACGTCAAGACCAATTTTTTTGCTCTTACCAAACTTGATTTTCAATTGAACTGTGATTACATTAATCCGAACACCCACTTAGCTGTCAACCCAAATATATTACATAATTATGTATTGTGTTTTGCTGAAAAATCATCAATCCTTTTATCTGTTAGAAAAGTAATAGTAGTGCAATACTCTTATTTGCAAAAATAAGAAAAAGAGCAGACAAATTTGTACAGACACACAAAATATCAGGTAACTAAGGAAAACTAGTATAGAGCTTTTGTTTTCCTGGAGGAAAGTTACATATATTGTGTATGATAGCAGTCCTTCCTATCTACAATGTATTTAATAAGGCTGCTTCCTACAACTAGCTAACGAGAAGTTCCATGGATTTATTATCTTTTTGTGCAAGAAATTCTCTCATATTTCAATACTACGAGACAAAATTTACAACCATTAGATGGAAAAAGCAAACTGAGTAAAAAACAGTTGACCAATATATATACAATCTTTCACAAATAAGCTGTACAATAGTGCATAGAATAATTCACTTAACTGATAGAGTTGATTTGATTTCAAGTGCTTTCAAAGTCAGAATGTGGAGCACTCAACTCCCACAAGTCTAATAAGGATTATCGTCACCACGTTATGTATTTATGTGCATGATCTAGCGAATTTAGGCATGCTTTATACCAAAGCAGTCAGAAAGTAACTCCTACCACTGCAGCCGATGCCTTGTGGTTTTCTTGGGGGCCTATTTGAATTGTCAAAATAATTTTGTGAGGCTAAGTTGAATTAAATGGGGCCAACTTTTGGACACTTCTTTATGGATTATCACATAAGAGTTTTGGCTTTTTCGCGCAATGGAAGGCCATTCATGTTTCCAAGGCGGTGCATTCTACATTTGAGATGTATTAGGATATCCTTTGGAGGTTGGTACACTCATTCCTTTTTAGCTACTTATTGTGCCTCCCAAAACTTTGTCAACAAATAGTCCTCGAGTAACCAAGAGAATATATGCCTGATGAGTTATTCTAGCATTCAAAGAAGATCTTAAGAAGATTTTCTGGATACACCAGAACTTACATTTAGATCATTATCTGTCAGTTCTCTATTGTCAGGCAAGGAAGTTTTGAGTAGAATTCATATCAATTATTACTCGGTAATAATAATGTAACCTGTCGACCTTTTTAATCAATTTAGTATATATGTTTCGTACAACCATGAGAGCATATCTTTTTAATAGTGAGTGAGGCATCACAAGCACATAGCATATGTCCATATTCAGGAAAGATGAACTAACCGTCCTTAATTAAAAAGCGCTATTCCAATCAGTGTTCAACTACATAAGGATCTGAGAAAGAAACACCATGATCTCTATGATTTGTATGATGTACACACAAATAAAGGCAGCCACTTCAAAGGGAAAAAAAGAAAAGAAAAAGAAAGAGAGAAATTCAGGGAGAAGTTACATGTTTGCCTTTCAAAGAACATTGCATTAATTGCATGTGTAGAATAAAAAATTAGCGTGAACATAAACCCTGATGCCCAATAGGATGTGCAAAATAAGGACAGAAAGAGATCTTGTCAGGATCGTATGCAAAGGATATGAGAGGACACATAAAAAAGGTATATATAAATGTATGTAAAAAACTGTACTGATTAGGAAAAAGCATACCATGTTTGGCCTTCTAACTTAAAAGCTTCTGCTTTGAAACCCAGCTTCATAGTGGTCATCAGTGCTCTCTGTCACAGCTCTTCCCTACTACTCTTTTTAGGGAGTAACACTCTACTACCAGACAATGGTGACGACGATGATGTATTGGAAAAAAAAAAAAAAAAAGGTTAGAAAAGGGAAAATTTCTTCTCTTTTCCTTAAAAGTTTTCCCTTGCCTCGAATAAAACAAAACGTCACGGGCAAATGGCAAACTTTGTTTTATTTTTCCTCCCTACAATTTCCTTTCCTTTAGTACAAAAATTAAAGATTTTACGTTAAACAACAGAGAGGAAGAAGAATAAGGGAGAAAGCTCCTCTCTTTTTTTTTCTGTCTCTGTCTCTCTCTCTCTCTCTCTCTTTTTGTTTTCCTCCTCGTCCTCCTCCTCCTCAACTCCTCAATAAAGACTTTAATAAGAGATCGTGGCAGGAACCGATGGGGGAAGGAAGAACTAGGAATCCAGCAAGCCTATCGAGCTCGGGCGTCGAATACAGCTGCTGGTGCGGCGGCATGGAAGAGTCCGAGTTTGAGGGAGACTGCTGCCCCCCCCCCTCGGATTTAAGACGCAAGCGACCAGCGGCGGCAGCGCATTAGTTGCTCTCAGGATGATGAGATATCCACTGAGACAAATTGTGCTGCCGCAATCGCATTTTGCAGCGGGCTGAGGGGGATTTCATTTGTAATATTTCATCAGATTTAGCACTACTCCTTTTTATTCTTCAATCACATATGTGCTGCATCTATGAGCACGTGAATAATTAGTAAACTTGTTGATCCTAGGGACCTAGTGATGGTATTCAACGAGGGTCCATTTTTGCGAGGACCTATGATGTTGCCTGCATAAGTGAACAAAGTGAGATTGACATCCTTCTCTGATAACCAGTGAGGGACCGCAACACATATCGGGTTGAACTTGAAGTGTGTACAACTTGTCTTCGTCCTTGTAGTACATCATACAGACTTAACTACGATATACTCCACCAACTTTGGGGTGTTTCACATTATACAATACTATAACAGATGATATCAGAGGCATTATTTAGATTTAGAGGTGAGAATGCATCGTATGGTAAAGAACAGTAGAATCAAAAAGGTAAATGGTATAGGTTAAAATTTCTTTGATGGAAGTCTATCATGCAAGATTGTGAAAAATTGTCTAGGTGTTTTACTTGCCGAGACTGCTTGAAAGTCAATAGATTGAGCATTTTTAACCGTAAACCTTTTGCCAAATATTAACCAAAAGAAGTATTATTGGACTTGTGAGTTTTGGATATGCCCCTGTTTAGAAAAAAAAAAAAAAAATGAAAGCTGCAAATACAACTACGAGTTAGTTGTACAATGATTTATTCACAGCAAATAGTGTTGCTATTCTGACATCGTATATTGCTGGCAATAGTTTGCATAATGTTCTGAATCAGATTATCAACAAGTATTGTTCAGGTTGGTCAGGTTGGTCTTAGCGTATCTTGATTGTGATGGCCAAACACCCGATTCAGTATCATGCCTAACCTCACTCCACCCTGGGCAATTCGTTTTGCAACGATTGGCATTCTTGAATTGAAGTAATTATCTGAAATATGAGATTAAAAAAATGGCTCTTAAATTAGATCTGAACAATTGCATCTCTTGTTTCCTCTTCACTTCTTGACTGAGAAACTTACCAGAGAGAGTGTCACCTTCATTGACTCCTTCGTAACCCCATTTGCACGCCAAGGTTATACTCTCTGTAGCATACCTGTTGAACAAACTTGTGATTATCTATTATAGCAGCAAATATGGTTTTTGTAGCCAGAATTCCAATATATTTGTATCCTACTGGGCATCTTTCCTTTATTGCAACTTTTTCCCATGAGGAAATCACTTACTTTGTGGGACAAGAAAAGAGGTCATCACAGTCTCCCCAGGAGGAGGTGTCGTCGGACCAGATTCCCTGAAGGAAAACAAGTATTGGGAACAAATTTGAGTCTGCTTTACTGATGGATGATCAAACTGTGATTGCCAAGATTAATTATTCAACTTACACTAGTGAAATTATTTTGAAGGTCCTCTTGGAAGACATCCATGTCCTTATCATAATAATCTGCCAGAGCTGTAAGGATTATCTCCCTATCCCACACCTACAATTCATGAGTAAACAAGCTGGAGTTAATTATAAAGACTGGAAAAAAAATATCATATAGCTTAGAAATATTCAACATCGTTTGTGAATTGTGCTCAGACTGATCATATTGCAGTAATTGAGGGACAAGTGTATGCTGCATGATATGTAGTTCAACAAACCAATGGAACCATAATGCTATAGACATCAATCTCCGATTACCACAAAATAGTCTCGTACTGGTCCATGAAACAGAATAGGCTTGAGTAATGACAACAGAGTCATTTAAACACCTTACTATGATTTTAAGTTTTTGGAAGTTAAATATATCCGGTAGACACTCTGATGGTGATTTCGAGTGATAAGCTACTGCAATTAAGGTTTCTTCTATACCTATGGGTTTTTTTTAAATGCATTATTCATATACAATGAGAAACCAATGAACTTACATGGTGCAGATTGGATTTATGCCTAAACCAGTGCAGGTTTATCGTGTTCCCACCTTGATCACTTGTGAACCCAACATGCATGGGCTGCAGTTTGAAAAAACATTATTGGAACAGTGAGCATCCAAACTTGAAGAGAATCGGCTAATAAACCGGATTTTGCTTACTTGATGGATATCCCCCATAAAGTGTGACAAGAACAGCAAGGCTTCAGTGAAATTATCTGGATAATCAGGCCCATCTAAATATCAATGAAATATATCGATATTATTAAAGGCTCAGCAAGTTGTGGCAGCTTCCTTACATTTGCGGTCGGAGGTCCCATGCCTGTAGTGAAGAAGCTGATTAGTAAAGTTGCGAACAGCACCAGCCACACACATGTCCTTTGCTCCATGGGGATCGTGGCAGTCTCCTGTAAGTCATAAGGTATTAGTCGCAGTTAGAAAGGAAGATTCTGGTACCAATAGAAGTAAGATTTTATGAGGTTCATATCTTTTATCTATCTGCAGTCTTCTTCTCTTGCCACTATAATCTTTGTTAAAGATAAATGACAAATGACTTAATGCTTCTAGTGGGTTGGCAGTGAAAGTGGTGTCTTACTTGAGTAGGCGAAGTTGCAAGCTTGGTCAGGGGTGTCAATGAAGTGAAGGGAACTTGTCCACCTGTACTTGTACCAGTGTCGAATCTGATCAGGCCAGACGCACAGCGCTGATAAATCTCCATCAACATAGTCTGGCAGAAGGTTTCTTACAGCCTCAGCTGCCTCGGGGTCCAAGAGTTTCTGTGCCACAACAATAGTCATTTGCATAAGAGCACTCAACAACTCCAAATTGCAAACATAGAGGTGTCTCCTCTCCTTCGTATCTGCCATCATCAGACATTTTGGTTCCAATAAAAGGATTGGTCCTGGCAGAAAAAGAATACTGCTCTGTTGCAACCTTGTTGGAATCACAAAATTAATCTATGGGAGGTGGCAGTCAGGTTGCCATTTTACTTAGGTCTAGCATATCGTGTTGAAGGCATTCCATTTGCCAGGTAATTCTAGGATGATTCCTTGTTCATATCTGCTCCTATTTCTGTTTCACTAGATTTTGCCCGAGGAGACTGCCAAAAAACTAGCATGCTAATTCAGTGAACACCTATGAGGCATTTTTTTAACATTGAAGATATCAAATACAGCTTAGATGGTTTGATGTTGGTTGAACTTTAGTTGGTCATTGGTAAAATTTGTGGGTTGACTTATTTAGCATCTTTTACAGCTGGTGAATTTTTAAATTGTTATAGGTTTGCTAAATGTTTATTCTTTTGCTATAAGATTGCTACATGTATATTCTTTTGCTATTAGTTTACTACATGTTTATTCTTTGTATACTTCTATATTATAGTCATAAGATTGTCAACTAAGCATCACTTGCTTTTAGCTTGGTTAATTTAGCTACATTAGTTACGTGGCTTCAAATTGTATTTAGCTTCAATTTTTTGAGTAAGATTTCATGGCCCAAAATCATTATCAGACAACTGAAATTGGTGTTCCCTTCTGGTGATTTTGATGTTTATAAACTATACATCTTGAAGTAAAAATCATACCATTTAAGCAAATCAAAATCTAAAGAAGAAATAGTTTTTTGAAGGAATGCAAATTTTTTTTTTTGCAGTCTGATGGTTGTGGAAAAGCAAAGCCTTACTTGGAAGGATATGATTAGCATGGATGTCTTTGAAGAAAGCAATGTTTTTGCTTTTCTTGGGCTTTTTGATAAAATTGAAGACTTGAAATTTTAACTTTCTAGAAAATGGCATGCAAAGTCTTACCATCAACACAATTTGAAGTTGAAGCTTTTCTGACCTACAAATGTCATTGAATTGTTTTTGATTTAGGGCTCTCTACTCTGCCTAATGATGGGATTGCTACCTTGCAGATGGTGTACTATAAGAATCTTTAGATAAAAGCAAGCAGCAGTGAAAAGGAGCCTTCACTTTTATTATACGCCATTACCAGATAATTCTTCATAAAGTTTAGTCTGTTGGGACGATATTATTTTGACATCTGACAGAACGTCTATGCTGCTTTAAAGCAGACTAAGAAGAGCCTGTTTTAGCCGCATAGATTGTATGTGTACAGCCTAACCAGTAATAAAATGCTATGCTTTTCTTGGATGAAGGATCAGTGGCATAATTTCAAAAATTTACAAATTCACCAGATTGAAGTGATAGAGATGCTAGTTACATATCTGCTTTGTGGTGATTTTGTTGTGGTTTCTTTCAAATTACCTCCCTTTTTTCTATTTCTAATAAGATGGCACACTTCTGTGCTTTCCTTTTCTTCAGTAGACTCTTTCTGTGAAGGTCCTGTCATTTGGAGACTGAATTTTTTTTTTTTCTTTCCTTTATTTTCAGGGAGATGGAGACTGAATTGTTGCAACTACTTTTCGTCATATGCCTGTGGCCTCCACATGCAACGAAGAAATTAACTTGAAAATTTGAGACAACAGGGTAGTTATTGGCTCCTACAATTGTTTAGTAAGAAGAGAGTTTGAAGATTTCCAGACAATTAGGCTACATGTTATTGGAAAATATGGCAGTTTAGTCGGCGAATCCTATACTGAGGACATATGGACAATTTAACTGAAACTGAAGTTTAAACATAAATTAGTTGATCATGGCAACAGTAACACTGATGAGATGGGTGATCCAGCTGAAGCAGGATTTTGTATCTTTTCAATGAAGGTATACCTCCCACCTTTCCCGCCAAAGCTAGTTTTGAGGAATTGGGGTAAAGCTTAGATGATGGATCTCCTCGACATTGTGGTTGACTGTGGGACTCAAACGTTTTTCCTTTTTCTTTTTCTTTTTTTTTTTTTTTGAGAAAAGGACTTATGTTTTTTTTTCTCAATAAAGTTCTTGTAGGACCAAATTGCAATTAGGTCTTTTTAAACACAAACTCTGCTTTCCCCCAAGCTGAAATCTTATGTATCTTGTTGCTTAAGCCATACACATCAAATTTTAATTATAAGATAGAAACTCTATGTAAACATAAGGAAGAAACTCTAACAAGAAGCGGCCCTTTCTAGCTGAACCTTCTAAAATTGATGATGTACCTGAGCAATTCTGCAGGTGAGCATGTGACCCTCTTTGCTCCATGACAATGCTACGGGTGCTGAGACTACGAGAACCAAACAAACAGACGACAGCAGCAATTTCACAAAGCTGCCAACAGAGAATAAGACCGCCGGTACCGAACCCATCTTTGTGCTCTCTCTCTCTCTCTCTCTCTCTGTGTGTGTGCGCGTGTGTGTGTGTGTGTAGATGGCAATTACAATGAGAGACAGACTTTGAGAACTAATATTAAATAGGATGATTATGTTTCTAATACAACATTTGGTAGGTACAAGTGTTCTTTGAGTGCAAGTATAAATCATGTTTCGGCATCCTCATCTCCTCTGGTTATTCTTCGCACACTTCATGTTTAACACTTAATGCTTTAGTTTCTAATACAAGCAAATGATGAGGCAGATTCTGGATGCTGGAAGCATCTATCTATCTATCTATCTGCCTAACTGCTAGTTCTCAGATGCCTGTACTCCTACGCAATCAGCTTGTGGTAAGCCACCCCGGCATTGTTTGTAGTACTCAACCATCATCTCTTTAATTAGCTACTTGTAATTGAACGAGTTGCCAGGGAGGGATTGCCTGTTGAGATGGCAACAGTTTTGACTTTCGAGAGTAGCGTGCGGGGCAGGAGCGAGATACATATTGAGCCAATCATATTTAGCGGATGTGGTGGTAAATGGTGATTTACTTAATTAGCTTTGGGGCCGGATCACAATTACAATAATGATATCATCATCAACAATAAGGGTTGGTAGATACATGCTCGGTTGGAATGTCCACCGGAAGGTCTTCGCGGCTGCTCATTCCCCTCGTACAACAATATACCACAGGCAATTAATATTTGTTTTGCTTTCCCAACCCCTTTTATGAATCCAGGTGGTATGCCTATGATCACTGTCTGTGTTCGAGAGAACAAAGAAAATGATTCCCCGCCACTATTGAAAATTTGTTTGTTTTTTTTTTTTAGAGAAAGAAAGGTAGCATACTATCCAATTCGTTTATTTTAAAAAAAAATAAATTTAACTAGAAAATTTGAACTAATTAGAATTCGAATTTGGAACTCGGATATCAACCACCAAATTTTTTGTCACTTACATTAGGGACAATCGGTAGTATTAAAATATATTAATTATCATGTCGTGTACTCTTTCACCGTCTCAAATTGATCCACAAGTTCACAAAGTTGACAAAATAAATTGTAAAACTTTACTAAAATAAATTGACATATATATTACATTATTCTACATCTCAATATTTATTTAATTTATAATTAAAACATAAATAAAAATATAGATAAATAAAAAATTATATATATATATATATAGAGAGAGAGAGAGAGAGAGAGAGAGAGTAGGGCTACTATACTCTTATGAGTATAGAGCCCTTCGTACACATAAGTTGTTTTCGATGTTGAGGTTTTCGAATCGACGATCCACACCGTTAAACATGATCTAGAGTATTTGAAACTTCTAGAAAATAAATTTCGTAATTTTTCGAAATCATTATAAAGTCTATCAAGTGGGTATAAAATGAATGGTTAAAATCGAACGACATCCTAAAAATGGATGATCGGACCTTTAATTTAAGATCGGAGTTATTGATCTTTATTTAGGTAGTGAATAGAATTTTTTATCAAAAATTCAACCTATTCTGATTTTTTTCGCCGTTAAACTAGCAAATATCTCATATCAGCCCTTAAAAATTGTCAATTTTGTGAGCTTTTGATCGTAAGATAAATGATATCGAAAAATTATAAAATTTAATTTTTAGAAGTTTTAAATGCTTTAGATAATGTTTAACGATATGGATTATCGATTCGGAAGCACTATCATCAAAAACAACTTATGAGTACGAAGGTGATCATACTCATAAGAGTATAGTAGCCGGACTCTCTCTCTCTCTCTCTCTCTCTCTCTCTCTCTCTCTCTCTCTCTATATATATATATATATAATTTTTTATTTATCTATATTTTTATTTATGTTTTAATTATAAATTAAATAAATATTGAGATGTAGAATAATGTAATATATATGTCAATTTATTTTAGTAAAGTTTTACAATTTATTTTGTCAACTTTGTGAACTTGTGGATCAATTTGAGACGGTGAAAGAGTACACGACATGATAATTAATATATTTTAATACTACCGATTGTCCCTAATGTAAGTGACAAAAAATTTGGTGGTTGATATCCGAGTTCCAAATTCGAATTCTAATTAGTTCAAATTTTCTAGTTAAATTTATTTTTTTTTAAAATAAACGAATTGGATAGTATGCTACCTTTCTTTCTCTAAAAAAAAAAAACAAACAAATTTTCAATAGTGGNATATATATATATAGTTGAGCTGGAATACTATCAATAGCAAACAGACTCTATTACCACCCATTTGTTTTCAATGATGGAAGCTCCAAATCGACGATCGGCATCATTGAACATGATCATACCACTTGAAATATCTAGAAACTAAATTTCAAATCTTTTTCACATTATTGGCCTAATAATTAAAGGGTTTCAGAATTTGTAATTTTAATAGTCAGTAATGGTATAAAGATATTCAAATCAATTAAATTTTGGTTAGAAAATTCTTTAAATAATTTAGAATAAGATCTATACTCTTACAATACTTTTATTATCACCTTTTAAGGGATATTCATTTTCAGCTGTTCATTTTTGTGTTCTTTTGATGAACAATAGAACAATATCAAAAAAATATCAAATTTGGTTTCTAGATTTTTTAAGTAGTATAGATTATGGTTTCGTCGATTTGGGGGTTTCCATCATTGAAAATAAATAGGTGATAACGGAATTCGTTTGCCACTGATTGCATTCTAGCTCAACTCTCTCTCTCTCTCTCTCTCTTTATATATATATAGAACTAGGCTAATATGCTATTAAAAGCACCAAGTCATTGGTGCTACTAAGTTTTTAGCCATTGGATTAAGAGATGTGCGGTTAGGATGATGTGGGCCTCCTAGGGTTGAGTGGGTGGTTGGTTGAATAGTATGATCTAACGGATGAAAATGATCAAAAGGGTAGATCTAACGGCGGAAAACTTAGTAGCACCAAGTGCTTCGTGCTATTAATAGCATAGTAGCCGGACTATATATATATATATATATATATAGAGAGAGAGAGAGAGAGAGAGAGAGAGAGAGTTGAGCTAGAATACTCTCAAAATCACCAAATGTAAAGGTTCTGATGATGGTGCTAGGTAGTGGTAGAGGTGAATAGTATTTGATCCAAAGCGATATTAATAATCAAGAAGTAGATCTAGAGGGCTAAAAACCTAAAAGCACCAAAGGGTTGATACTTCTAAAAGTATTCCTAGACTCAATTCTATATATATATATATATATATATATATATATATATATGAGTCCGGTTACTATACTCTTATGAGTATAATTTTCTTTGTACTCATAAGTTTTCGATTGTTAAATTTAACCCTTTGACTATTTTTATTCGTTAGATCAAACTATTCAACTAATCACTCGCTCAACCTTAAAGGAATATTATCATCATAATCAGGAACCGCTATCATCCTAACTGCACATTCCTTCATCTAACATCCGAAAATTTATGAGTATAAAGGGTCTACATTCATAAGAATATAGTAACCCTACTCTCCATATATATATATATATATTATAGTTCAGCTACTGTCCTCTTAAGAGAAAAAAGGTTTTGGTCCTATCGAGTTATTTTGAATAATCGGCATCATTGAAATTGATCTACATTATTAAAATATTTAGAAACCAAATTTTATAATTTTAAAAAATTATTATCAAGTCCATCAAAAAATTAAAAAATAAACAATAAAAAATAAATAACCTTATGAAAATAGAGTTTTGACTTTTTCAATACATGATTCGGAGTTAGCAAATGTTCTCTAAATAGTATAAAGAATTTTCTATAAAAAATTCAAGCGATTTGGATTGATCTATACCGTTAAATAAGTAAACGGCTCATATAGGTCGTTAAAAAGTATCGATTTTGTGACTTTTTGATCACTACATAAATAACTTTAAAAAATTATAAAATTTAATTTTTAAACATTTCAAATACTTTAAATCAATTTTAACAGTTCTGATAATCAATTTGGGATCCCTATCCTCAATAACGACTTAATAAGACGAAACCTCCATCTTTCTAAAAGAATATTAATTGGATTTGATATATATAGAGAGAAAATTGAGCCGGAATACTATTAATAGCATTTGGATTTTTTTGCTATCAATTTTTTAGCCCTTAGATATACACTTTAAACAATTCTATCTTTTAGATCATACTATTTAATTAACCACCCACTCAACTCTACGGGACCACTATCATCCTAATACTATAATTTTTCATCCAAAAGTTAAAAACTCGATAGCAAAAGAGTCCCAATACTATTAATAGTATGATCTAAAAGATAGAATTGACTAAAGTGTAGATCTAATGGCTAAAAATTGATAGTAAAAAAGTTCAAATACTATTAATAATATTTCAGTTCATTTAGTGGATGAATTTAGTCACATAAAGTAAAGNATTACTATATTTATAAGTTATTTCTTCTTCAAATTTATTTGTGTAAAGTTTTATAATTGAATTCAACAATCATTTGAAATAGTAGGACCAACTTGAGAGAATAGTAATGAAACCACTAGCGTGCTACCTTCTCTAAAAAAAAAAACTAGAGAGAATAGTAAAGTGCAGAGGGGTAATGGACGGAAGAAAAGTAATTGGGACAGAGGCTAAAGTGTCCGGAATTTTTTTTCTAATACATTAATTAAAAGCAAAAGGTAATAATCTCTAATCTAGCTTTCAATATTACAAAATTATTTTTTCCTTTCGTTAGGAGGAAGGTGGCATATCGAATTGCATGTAAAACAGTTAAAATTTAAAATACCGACGTACCATAAACATAAACACAAGCGTAATGTTTCGTTTTTGGTTTGTTGCGATTTTGTTTTTTTCAGTACAAATACAACTGAAAATTGACTATTTCAGAGTTGCAATCAAATTGAGAATAACTTGTGCATCATCACCGACCGTCTCTAGCGCAAATAGTAAAAATTTTGATGATCGATATTCAAAGTCCTAAATTCGAGTCCTAATTAATTTATATTTTTAACTAAATTTATTTTTAAATAAAATAAATAAAACGGATAGCATATTATTTATTTTTGTGACAAATGGGTTAAAAAATCTACCGAGTATACTATTGAGCCATGGCCCGAGACTGAACTGAGAAGAATATAGCGACGGCAGATTGGCAGGACAAAAAATAACTGCAAATTGCAGCACGATGTACGATGAGACCACTGAACCTGAACCATGTCTACTCGACAAAATTTGCACTTCAGAATGATTGGACGCTCTGCTTTGCTAGTTACCAAAATAAATAAATTAATAAATAAATAGATAATAGAAAAGGAACCATTTTTACAGAAACAGAACAACTAAGGTTAGAAGATCTCGGCATGCAACTCTTGGTCGTGAAACAGAAAAAAAAAAGTGAAGTGTTATATATATCTGCATGACACTTTTGGTCGTCTTCAACAAAATGAAATGGGAATTCAACAGCTGAGAGTGAAAGTGCGGGAGTGAAACGAGAGAGAATTAGGGAGCAAAACGTATAAACAAGACAAGCCCGTTGCTAATTAATTCGACGCTCCCCATGCGAATGTGCTCGAAACTTTTGCCGGGAGTCCGAGGCTTGCTTTCAGCGTGTCGAGGGCATGGGCGAGAACCATGAGGATTCCCGCAGGCACTCCTCCAATTAAAATGGGTCAAGGATCCTTTATTTCAAATTAAGCGACACACACACTGTTTTCAAATTTATTTATTTATTTATTTATTTATCTATCTGCCAAGGAGACAAAGAGCAGCGAGATCAATGGCAGCTTATGCTCCCGTGCGGTGACCACAACCGCCCCCACTTCCTCTTCTTCTCTACTAGCTCCACGTTCCTCTCTCTCTCTCTCTCTCTCTCTCTCTCTCCCGTTATCAAATTTCTGACGCTNGGGGGGGGGGAATTATTATTATTTTATTTATCTCCATCGAGCTTCGGGCCCGGATGCGCTCGCCCTCTTCTTCTTCGCCTGCTCCTCCTCCTCCCCGTCCCCGCTCTGTCTTGCTCGGCCCCCTCCGCAGCCCCACCGAGATCCGGCGAGGCCCATGGACTCCGGCGCCTCGCCCAGGCGGCCGCCGCGGCGTCGCACCGCGCCGCCGATGAACTACGACGAGTCGCTGCTGGACAGGGCCCTGCGCGACCACCTGGGCGCCTCCGCTGGACCCCGGAAGCGCAGGAGGCTGACCGCGGAGGAGCGGCAGAAGGAGACGGAGACGGAGGCCATGATCGCCCTCTCCCTCGGATTCCCCATCGACGCCCTCGTCGACGCCGAGGTGGCCGCGGGCGTGGTGTCGGCGACCCCGCAGGAGCAGAACGACTACATCGTGGTGCGCAACCACATCCTGGCCCGGTGGCGCGCCAACGTGCGCTGCTGGCTCTCCGAGGACCACATCCGCGAGACGGTCAGCAGCCGCTACGACCGCCTCGTCTCCGCCGCCTACGACTTCCTCTACCGGGAGGGCTACATCAACTTCGGCGTCTCCCCAGCCTTCCGCTCCCCCTCGCTCCCCCTCCGCCTCGACCCGGACCCGGACGGTGACAAGGACTCCGTCCTCGTCGTCGGCGCCGGCCTCGCCGGCCTCGCCGCCGCCGGGCAGCTCCTCAACTTCGGGTTCAAGGTGCTGGTTCTCGAGGGCCGCGATCGGCCCGGCGGGAGGGTCTACACCTCGCGGATGTTGGGCGGAGAAGGGAGCTTTGCGGCCGTCGACCTCGGAGGGAGCATCATAACGGGCATTCACGCCAACCCGCTCGGGGTCTTGGCGAGGCAGCTCGGGATCCCGCTTCACAAGGTCAGGGACAGGTGCCCTCTCTACCGCCCGGACGGCACCAGTGTCGATGGAAAATTAGATCTTGGGATCGGCCTGGTGTTCAACAAGCTCCTAGACCAGGCCACGCAGCTCAGGGAGCTACTGGGCAAGTTCGCCGAAGACATTTCCTTGGGTTCGGCCATCGAGAAGCTCCAAAAGCTGTATCATGTCGCCAGAAGCAGAGAGGAGAAGGAGCTTCTTGACTGGCACCTCGCAAATCTGGAGTACGCCAATGCAGGCTGCCTCTCCGACCTCTCGCTCGCCTACTGGGATCAAGACGATCCCTATGAGATGGGCGGGGATCACTGCTTTCTTGCAGGAGGCAATTGGAGACTGATCAATGCGCTGTGCGAGGGCGTGCCAATTTTGTACAAAAAGACCGTTACGAGAATCGAGTATGGAGAGGAAGGCGTGCGGGTGGCGGTCACAGGCGGGCAGGTGTTTCAGGCTGACATGGTTCTCTGCACCGTGCCACTCGGCGTTCTCAAGAGCGGCGGTATTAAGTTCTATCCCGAATTGCCGACTCGGAAGTCGGAAGCTATTCGGAGATTAGGATTCGGGTTGCTGAATAAAGTAGCCATGGTCTTTCCTCACGTCTTCTGGGGGGAGGAGCTAGACACGTTTGGTTGCCTCAACAGTGATCGTTGTAAGCGAGGTGAATTCTTTCTGTTCTACAGTTACCATACGGTTTCGGGAGGTCCTGTGCTTGTTGCGTTGGTAGCAGGAGAAGCTGCATTAGATTTTGAGCAGACCGATCCGCTAGTTTCACTTCATCGCGCTCTCAGCATTCTTAAAGGTAGCAATGTTGGGGATACAAAGAAATATTATTTCACTTTCTGCATGAATCGGCACAGCTGTCATCATCACATTCCTTCAACAAACAGTTATACAGATTCCTGTCACCTTTCCCGCATAAAAAACATGACTAGAAGCTTTTCCCTTTGACCTCATGCAAAACGTAGCACCATATATGTAAATGTGCAAACCTCTAATTGTGGCATTTCACTTGCATTCTTATTCAAGTCAAGTTATTCTCTTTGATCACTCTTGCTGTTTAAACTATCTTATCCTTTTTGGGTATATATCTGAAGTCCGTGATCGCTCTGTTATGGCAGGTATATACGGTCCAAAGGGTGTACATGTGCCTGATCCCATTCAAACAGTATGTACAAGATGGGGTGATGATCCCCTTTGCTATGGTTCCTACTCCCATGTTAGAGTAGGATCGTCGGGTGGTGATTATGATATTCTTGCCGAGAGTGTCGATGGGCGACTTTTTTTTGCAGGGGAGGCGACGAGTAGACAATATCCTGCCACTATGCATGGAGCCTTTTTGAGTGGATTAAGAGAAGCTTCATGCATTCTTCGTGCTTTGAAGACTAGAGCTTCACCTAACTACAATCCTAAGAGGTGCTTGCAAAAGAGCATGCGAGTGTGCAATGACATTCTGTTGGATTTATTTGATGAACCTGATCTAGAATTTGGGAACTTCTCTTTTGTGTTCGCATCCCTCACAAGTGAAGACCTGAAGGCGATGGGTCTTATGAGAGTTTGCTTTGGGAAGTCTGCGAACAAAGCTTATGGCAAAGTCAGCTCAGGAAAAGTGTTACAAAAGATTCAAAGATCAGAACAAGAATTTCAAGCTTTCTATCTCTATGCAATTTTATCTCGGGAGCAGGCACTTCAAATACAAATGGTCAGTGGAGATGATAAGAGTAGATTAGCATTAATATGCAAAAAGTTTAGCTTAAAGCTAATGGGTTGTAATACTACCTGTGCTGTAGGGAGTTCCCTAATTACTAGCATTTCTGCAGCAAGAAGAAGCCACAATAGGCAATACCAGTCTATGCATTACAAATTATGGTTTTGACATCTAACTTGTTTTACACCAACAAACTTTTCCTCCTGAGATACCCTAGGAACTTGCTGTATAGGCAGCCATGTCATTGCAGTGTAATACTGCCTTTGTATTGTACACTAATATAATCTCATTCTTTCGAATTGATAAGAAAAAGTCTGCCTTTTTGGATAGCTTTCACATGGATCGTTCTGCTTGTTTGGCTCTTAATTCATCTTTTTTCAGGCTTAATTGAGTAGGAAGCATTTCGAATCAATTCTCTCCTTTTCCTTTAATTGGCAGAATTTCCAAGTGTCGAATGCTAGGCATGTACTAAAATGTTATGAAGCAACATACATGAACTCTACTGTTCCGTTAATTGGCAGAATTTCCAAGTGTTGAATGCTAGGCATGTACTAAAATGTGTAGCAATCATATGAAGCAACATACATGAACCTTTTACAGTAAAACCTCGCATTAATTGCGCCTGAGAAAATCGAACATGCAATGATGCTATCTTTGGTTTGAACTGTCATAGCGCTTGGATTTTCTTGCTGCTCATGGCTTCGTTGCATAGCCTTGCTAACGCTGCCTGGATTGTAACGTGACTGTTACTTGTGGAATCACATAGCATTCAGTTATCTTAAACTTGCATATTTATTTTGTGTCGATAATGAAGAGGCGCATCGAACAAACATAGTAACAGGATATAATTATATTCATGGTTGCATTATCAAAGAAGATATGCTCAATAACTTGAACGAATCATCTTCTGCCAAAGATATAGAGTTTGACGAAATTTATGTGTCCACCTGGAAGATGCTTGACTAACCCTTCAAATGATTTGTTGCATCCTCGAAGAAGAATCCAGATGGATACATTGACAGTAGTAATCTTTTCAGAGAGCAGCATTAAGAATTTATATTTCAGGCCATTCAGTTTGTTGTCATGGTGGAGTGATATTCGTTTTGTTGGCCCTTCCCTCGGTTTTTAATTTTTGGAATGATTTAAATTTCTTTCTTTGATGAGATCGAAAGATGTAACAAAGGTTATGAATAGGAGCTCTTTCTAGTGGAATTCGGAAGTGAAACTCTTTTTTCCAGAAAACTGATGGTTGTTCTTACTGCTATTCTTGCAATAGTAATGAAAAAGGTTGATAGAAAATGAAACACCAGTATTATTAATTTGAGAATGCCATTACCTAAGAGGAATCTGTGTGGGCTTGTCTACTCCTAACCTTGATGTGCTTGAAAACAGGACAAACTATAGGATGAAGTAGAGACTAATTTCTTTTTGGCCACTTTCTACTGAGAGGCTACTTAAGAAAATAATTTTGGAGTAGTATGGCATTTTCATCATCTGGTGAAAAACACGATGAAAGAATGATACTGGAAGCGGAGTAACCTTTAAATGGAAGGTGATGTCCATATTTCTATAATTGGAATAGTAGGTTTGCTAGTGTATAAATATATTGGGGCTATCACGTAGAATAGAGGGAGAAAAAAACTTGAACTGAAAAATGGAGTCTTCACTCCTCAAGGGAGATAAATGTCTGAAATGGTTGACGAAACTATAACCTTACGAGTGATAAAGTAGCTATAGTAAATCTTGACCAAATGTGAATCTAATGAAGGAAACAGATCGCAGTAAGTGGGGTAACTGATCTAGTTCAGTTGTGATTTAGCCTTGTTTATTCTAGTTTTAGTTGGGTTTGCATGTTCTATTTCTTTTTGGGAGTTTTGTATGCTTTTTATAATATTCTTCATATTTTATATGAAGTTCTTACATGGGAAGTTGGGAGCTCAAATCAAAACTTCAGATTGACAGAACATATCAGACAACATGAGAAATGCTAAGATCAAAATTCAACTGGATGCGGGAAGATAGCAATTGTCAAGAGCAAGAAAGTAGCTATGACTGCACCAGTGCTGATTAGCACTTGGCATGGCACAGCTCAGCAGAATGTTGTGCTGCTAGAAAGGTGCGGCGGCGCTAATGTGCTGAAACCCTCAATGATGGCTATTTTTGACAATAGGGGTGATAGCGAGGGGGACGAGGAATAAGAAATTGCTTCAATTGGTCGCCTATTAGCTTTTATGGCTTTGGTGAATGGTCGGATTAGGTTTGAGAATTGAGGGGGGAAGAAGATTAGCAGGTATGGGTTCTGATCGAATTAGGTAAATGGATCCTACCGGCAATCACCTCAACCTGAACTAAGACAAAGTCTGACAATATTTCAGCCAAGGTAGATCCTACTGCTGACATTGTACTATTTGGGGCAGCCATCAACCTATGTTCAAGCCTCCTACTGACCATTCAGAGGATATATATATCCTATTGACATGTCTCAGAAAAATCACAATTATATGCTTTAATGAACTTCTTGTAATCTCACAACATGAGAAAGAAGCAATAGTATGATGGCAATCAGAACCAGGCAAATTATGTTACCTAATTGTTGTCCTTGTTCATACCACTACAGAAACACTACTCTTACTTGCCCATATCACAACAGAAAGTCTTTCTTGTCCGATCTTAGGGGAATTAAAGTTAAATGAGAAAAAAGTCTTCTAAGGACCTTTGATCTTCAGGCTTAAATTAAATGTCGGCATTGTCCAAGTAGTCAACGCAAGTCTGGCACCCGCAGTCTGAGAAGCGACACATCTTACATCCGAAGCAGACACAGTGAAGGCAACCTTTGCACAATGGGGTACGAGTGCATCCTCTTAGGCGCTTGCGACTTTCTCTTTCTTCTTCAACAGCACAAGTGACACTAAGAGGTAAGCAACAGAACATGTAAGATTAGCTCACAAATGAAAAGAGAGAGAGAGAGAGAGAGAGAGAGAGAGAGAGAGAGAGAGAGAGAAGGAAAAGGAACCGAAGAACAAAAAGTGCAGATGTTCAAAGTCAGTGTTATGCAGAAGTCGATGTAAAGTTGAATTGATGAGGAAATGAATGAAATTTGCACATTAACACTAGTCGAACTGTGTTTTGAAAAGAAAAAAAAAAAAAAAAACAAAGGGGTTAGCAACTGATCTTGGTGATTTTAAGTGATTTTGACCAATTTGCAATCTGCTAAGAAGTCAATAGAGATCCAAAATACAAGCTGTTTCGCTGTGGAGAGTCTCAATCACTTTACGAAACAGAGGATATCCATGGCCTCATAACATTTTATAATTATACTAAAGAAGGTGGCAAAAATAACAGCATTCTTTCCAGAATATTCGGGTTGATAGCTCACGGCATAAATTCTTTTCATCAACACAATGTAGTCAGCAAATATTCTTATCTCCCGTTCTATGTTGTGAATCAAATGATTTCCAACCGTGCAAAAACATATATATTTAAACAGGATTTGCCCATGGAAGCAAACTATAATGTCTATTTTGGATATGATCAGTGTAAATTGCGGCTTTCCAGGCAGAAAATATTTGAGATTCTTGAAAACAGAACAAATTTTAACCTCCACATTTTGAGCTAATTTAGTAGAATCCTTTTATGTGGATGAAATATTAATAACAAGAAAGAAAAGGCTAAAAAAATAGTTAAAGTTGTGCAAACGCAACTTTTGAGAGTTGGGAATAATGCATTTCTTAATGGTTATACCTAATACAAGCATCCGACCACGGTATTCTAATAATAAAACTTACTTGTCGGAAGGCATATCAGAGCATTTCCAGTTGAGAACTGCCTGCGCATCATGAAAGGCACGGCATTCCTCTTCAGTCCTGAGACGAAATCGACGCTGCTTGTTGCATATTGTACACTGAACGAACTCATCTCGGTGCAACTTGTTTGAGCCGTTGGCAGATTTCGATGTTCGATTGTAGTATCGGAGCAGGGCTGTCTTCAATAGGGGAACTTTCTTTTCCTTCACTATGACCCAAATATTGTACTTCCATCTCCTCGGAACCTCTCGCTCCGCATGTTTCTCGAAAGCAGATGGGTTCAACTTATCTGATCATTTGGTTGAAGGCTCATCAGTTGACAGATAATTGGAAGGCAAGTCATTTGTGATGCCACAACAACTGATATAATTAATGTTGCTTCTTTTTTTCTTTTCTTTTTTTTTTTTTGACGACATATCATGCAAGCTTCTTCAAGATTGCTAAACAAGAAAAGAGAACACGATGGAGGATCAATGACAGTAACTTGTACGCATGCAATAAGAAGCGCTCTTGGAAGGTTATATATATATAGTCTTACATGTGAACTACATCAGCCTGCTTTCGGAAAGGAAAAGAAAATAACATGAAAAGAAGTACAGATGACTCACCTCAGATACTAAATTTCTGCTTTAATCATGGATACTACACTGCAGATTGATGTACTAAAACAGAGAATCCATTGGTTGTACGTATTTTCTTATTTTAGAAGCATCAACATTCTTCACTAATCCACATTAATTTATGCATTTGAGCTTGGAAGTCGAATTGTTTCCATTTATTGTATGTGATCTAATTAAGTAAAGTTTGAAAGTTAAGGGCTTCAGAAAAACAAACAGAAATAATCAATAAGCACAAGAAGTTGCTCATATAACAATTACTAACTGTGCTTGGGGTTATTGCATGGGCGAGAACAACTCTCACCCCACTTTGCCCCCNCAGGAACGTCGCCATTCTCGTCCTCGCATGGATCAAGAACACTTTTCACCTGCAGAAATAAAATTTTAAACCATAAAAACATCTCTCTCTCTCTCTCTCTCTCTCTCTCTCTCTCTCTCTCTTTGTGCAGAGTTACTAGATTATGGTGGTGCTAGGTTTGAACTCAATGCTCCTAACAATGCAAGGGAGCGGATCACTACGTACTATCAGTATCAGCATTATTCCATCAAAGATATACTTCTTCTTTTTTTTCCAGAATAAGTATTTTATTTAAGAAACATCACTACTAATTACTAATTAAACAAAGGATCGATCTTGTCATGCATCTAAGTTGGGTCGAAAATGATATCCGACTAACTCTCCCATGCATGCAATTATAATAACATCAGACTTGAAGAGGAGGACTCTTTATATATAACATGATACAGCTAGCTAGGATTGCTCTCTCATCACTTAATCTCATCATCATTCTTAAAAAAGCAATTAAACATGTACATGCTGCAAGCAATGGCTTATCCACATTAAGAGAACATAACATATATATATATATATATATATATATATATATATATATATATATATATACACATACATGGCCCTGTACCTTCGGTATATGTGATGTGATTCCGTACAAGAAAGTAATGCAGGAGAAGGGAGGGTTAACAGACGGACGGACCTTCCGTACATCCGGGGACGCACTGGCAGCTGATGACGAGTTCACCGGAGGCAAACACCTTGAGCTTGCCAACAGCATCGCCAAAGCGGCGGCTCGTGCACCCGCACAGCACCTCGATGAAGTCGTCGCCTTTCTTCAGCCCGCTCATGTCCCTCAGCTCCTCCTCCTTGAATAGCTCGCGCCCGCCGCCTCCTCCCGACGATGACCCGCTGGCCGCCATTTCTCCGTCCTGCTGCAGTAGGTCATGAGGGGCAGGGTACACGCACGTTAGAAATGAAGTGACTAGCTAGCTAGCTATTAGGCCGCGCGATCAGAAACAATGCACAGTAACCCTACGTACATATCCGGCCGGCCCCATGAATGAATGAGAGTTATATATCGATTGCGGCGCTTTAATCAATTCTAATTCTAATGGACGAATCAATAGTAATTAAGTACCGTGATGACAGGAGAAGATATGAAAAAGAGTTGGGTCTGCACTTGCGGGAGAATCATGCGTTCCAAAATATTTAGCACCCTGGCTCTCTCTAGACCGAGATAGAGGATCTCCACGTCAGAGATACGTACGTAAGTAAAATGCAAGAAGATATATCTCTGGGATTTGGGAACGCATGCAACTAGAGGGATATATATATATATATATATATATATATATATATATATATATATATATATATATTTGTGCGGTGGGGCTTAATAAAATATCTGCATGCGAAGCTCTCCGGGATGATGTTCGGAAGGATCGACAAAAGAAAAATAAAAATGAAAATGAAAATGAAAAGATAGGGAGAGGGCACGCGAACAGTCACCCCAACTTTTTCACGCCAAACTCGCCGAGACCCCGAAAGGCGCCATGCACCTTGAGGGGGGTGGGCGGAGGGATCGTGAAACACAAGGAGAAGTGGAGAACACCATGTCCATAGTTCTCATGCGTGCAATGTACACCTCTTAATTATTATGGTTAACCCGCCTAGCTAATAAACCATATATCGACCGACATATTTACACGTACAGAGGCCAATATTGGAGGCTCAATTCGTAGTTAATTTCCCCGTGCTTCTTTTACAGACGCAGAGAGAGAGAGAGATCTAGAGAGAGAGAGAGAGAGAGAGATATCAGAACAGGGTTCTCCAGAATCGGAGTAGAGTATTTTGATAATAAATATACGGGACATGCGAGCGAGCCCGGCCCACAAAGTCTTCTTAATACAGATAGAGAAATAAGTATATTATAGTTTTATACTATATACGCTAATAGTCTTTAACAACAAAGATGTTTTGACTAGATAAATTAGTAATTCATTGTTTCCTCTCTGGTTTCTCTTGTATCTAATATCTAATTAATATCATGAAAATCTCAAAATCCTCAAAACTGGCAAACATAGTCGCTTACGTCAATAGTGCACTCCTAAAATTTAGCCCAATAAGGAAAGCATCCCCCAACCTTCGCCGTGCTATGTCATAAAGAATTAAGAAAAAAAATAAGTTGATAAGAATGTAAAAGTATGCGAATGAACATACTTTGCAAATAAAGCATGCAAATTAACAATGAAATAAATAAATAAATAAAGTATGCAAATAAACATGACCCAACCTTTAATCCAAAGATAAGTTTGCTTTGCCCTACATTAATTTAGAGGTTTGTAATACTGCAATATCAGGTTAAACTGAAGAAAACTATTAGTAGAGATCCTAACCTAGGGTGAATGTGGATGATAAGAAGCACCACCACCTCGCTATATAAGTAAGGAGAAACTGCAGGTTTTGAGGTGTGTATATGCCTACTTATACTAGTTTCCCCAGAACGGAAAGGGGGTCAGTGAATTTTGGCATAAATTAGAATAAATGATAGATTCACGCATTCCACGCAGAAATCACTTAATGGTTAGTGACACGTGTAAATTTTCTGTTGTTAAAGCCACGTTTTTTTGCTATCTCACTCGCACCAGAAACGCTCTTAACTTTGTCGTTTGTATTATGACTGTATTTCAGTACATTTATTGCGTAATCTTCACGGGTCACACACATTATAATCTATATGTCTAGTAATTTTTTAATATGTTTTTTTTTTCTTTATTCAAGAGAGATTTAAAATCCACATTATATTTAATAAGTTAAATCTCTATCTTCTATCTGATTTAATAATTTCATATATATTTTATATCTATCATGCATGTGAATAAAAATTTTAATATATATTCTCGGACTCATTTTTGCACTAGATTCTTCTTTTAGGTAACAACAAGAAGCATCACCACCTTGCTAGACCAAATTGTGGGATTCTTGAGGTGTGTATATGCCTAGTTATACTAGTTGAAAAATGGGGTCCGTAAGTTTTAGCATAAATTAGAGAAAATGGTAGATTAATCTCAATTAAACTAGTGGTCTAATTCTTCACAGGAAGTTGGACCAAAACTACTTGACAGGCCCTTTACCGGCATTCATCGAAAATTTTTCTGCAATGCAATTCCTGTAAGATTTATGATTGCAACTTCAACATCAGTTGTTGTCTATGTTTCAGTCTTTTGGTGATAATAATTTATGCGTACAACAATCCATAGGTCTGTAGGAATTAATGTTTTATCTAGGCCTATTCCAAAGGAACTCGGAAAGCTTCAGAATCTCTTATTACTGTAAGAGCACACTTCTTATTTTCTCTATTGCAAGTTTCGCAACCATGTTTCGAAGGTAAAGAACGGTTTATTTACTTGATATGTTTTTTATGCTTTTTTCAGGAGTATTAGTTCAAATAATTTTAACGGCCCTATTCCTCCAGAGCTTGGGAGTTTAAACAGTCTGCAGCAACTGTTAAGTTTTAATTATCATTTTAAAAGTCGAATTCCTTGTCTGAAAAATCATAGTTTTACTCTTCTTTGACTTATTAAGCTTTATTTATTACAGGTACATTGATAGTTCAGGCCTCAGTGGTGAACTTCCATCGACACTGTCTAATCTGAAAAACTTAGAGATCCTGTAACTACTACAGCAATATGATATTTCGAGTTCCTACAATTATGTTATTATCTCTCATAGTCTATTTTGTTGTGCCTCTAGGTGGGGTTCAGACAACAATTTCACCGGACAATTTCCTGATTTTATTGGGAGCTAGACAAATATGACTACCTTGTAAGATTAGCTATTGATTATTTCTTCTCAGGAAGTTTTTTTTTTGGGGGTACAAAACAAATACTCAGATTATACCGTGTTTCCGTGTCTTTGCTACAATAAGACACTTCTTATAAGCTCGTTTTCTACTAGTCTATTTAGTTTTGGAAGCTCTAGAAGGAAGTATTGTTGTAGCCTTTTGGATTATTAACTAATTTAAATCACAGGAGATTCCAAGGCAATTCTTTTGAAGGTCCAATTTCTTCAAGCCTATCCAATCTTAGTAAATTGACGGACTTGTAAGTGCCTTAAGTGCGTAAGTTTTCTAACGATTTTAAGTTGGATATTAAGGCGTTCGCTTATAGGATTTATGCGTACAATTGCATAATTTATTGATGGTTAAAGATGGTCTAAATTGTCTTTTGGATGCAGACGTATAGGTGATATAACGAGTGGAAGCTCTTCTTTGGACTTCGTCAGTAACATGACATCTTTGAGCAACATGTATAGTTTTAAAACAGTAATCTATTCTTAGTTGATATGTATACCTCATCATGTTAGAGTATAATTGATGTTTGATATGTTATCGCAGGGTATTGAGAAACTGCAAAATATCCGATACTATTCCATCAAGCTTTGGACAATTCTTAAACCTAGCAATTGTATGAGTTTCTCTCCATAATAGTTGATTTTCACTAGTTATTTCCTATATGTACAAAAAATAACTTTTACAATTGATTACTACAGAGATCTGAGCTTTAACAATATTACGGGTCAACTTCCTCCGTCCCTCTTCAGTTTGAGTTTGCTCAGCTACTTATAAGAAAATTCAGATTAATTTTGCAGTTTATCTTGGAGGTAATCTGTTTCTGTTAAACCCTTTTTAACCTTTTTTTAAATGTTGTTTAAGCAAATTTCTTGAAAACAATAGTCTTTCTGGTAGCTTACCAGCTCAGAAAAACACCTCGCTTCTCAATATGTATGTTTAAATTTTGCCTTCAATTATTATGATATGCTTTAAGTTGTGAGGATGTCCCAGATCACTTTCTGCGGGAAAATGATGATAATCTATAAATTGCCGTGTAACTCCTTCCTGAACTTATTTTAATAATTTGCAGAGATTATCGTACAATCAGCTCTCAGGAAGCTTTCCTTGTTGGGTTAGTCAACCGAATCTAAAATTGTAAGCCCAAGGACTAAAAACTTTTCATGTTTGTTCTCACAATGTTCTTTTCTTACCTTTAATTCCATCCCTTAATCTGCTAAGGAACTTGGTGGCGAATAACTTTGTGATAGACAGCTCCAACAACAGGTAGCTATTATCACAAATCCAGCACATCTTATGTGAAGAATTTTCATATTATCCTCTCTAATTCAGATTACTGTGGTTACAGCATTTTACCCTCAGGTTTAAACTGTCTTCAGCGAAATATACCATGTTCTCTCGGTTCTCCTGTCTGTAAGTCATATTTTTTTGTGACACTTATATTATAACTAAAGAATTGGTAGCAGAGGATTGATTGAGGAGGGTGAATCAGTCAGTGCCTCTGCGTTAGTTGGTTTGCTAAGATATTTTATCAGTGTTTTTTTTTACTGTAAATTGATCAAAAGGTATATCTAACAATTAATTAAGATTCTCCAGATGTACGTCTAGCAATAATCAGGATTTACAGTCAATAATCAAGATTTGACTGTAAACTGATCAAAAGTTTTTAGTGGCAGGTCCTTTAATAGATGAAATTCAATTTTCGTTGCTTCCATTTTTTGCTATATGTTACTTATGGAGCTTATATTTTTCGATGTTTTTATAGCTTATATGTTTCAATTTCTTTTGTTTCAGATTAAAGCAACAAGCGGGATTTGATATTCTGCATTTCAAAAACGTTAGTTTGTCACTCTTCATTTTCTTAGCTTTCTAACATTTCGAGTTCAAATAAATTTTCTGTTGCATTGATTTCTATTAGAACATAAAAAATTGTTTCGTTGCATTTTGTCATTGCTACAGATTATGATTTTACCATCTTGTAGTTTAGTTACAAACATTTTTACTATTTTGTTATAGACTTCTCTATTGCAATTTAGTAATATAACTCTCATTTTTTTGGATATTACAAGTAATTAATTTTCTAGCAAATATCAAATAAAAAAGACCTATTGTAATTTGTTGATATTAATATTTTTTTTTTCATATTAGTTTTAAATTGCCAACGGTCAAAAACTGTCGCTACATATACTTTACGCCAGTAATTTTTTTGTAGAAGTACCGACAGTTTATAAAATGTTGCTAAAGATTATCTTCTCTAATGGTTAATAAAAGTGCTGGGAAAGGATAATACTAGTAAGGATATAGTAACGGTCATTTATACTTTTACCAGCACTTTTAGAGCCGTTGGAGCAAATATTACCAACGGTTTTTATAATCTTTTCCAGCAGTTTTGGCTGCTGGTGTACACCTATATTGTTGTAGTGAATATTCACGCCATTTACGCAAAAGCGGTATAATGACTAGTGTCGACGTGTGTAAATTCTCTGGTGTTAAAGCAATATTTTTTCCGGCATGGCTTTCATAAAAGAATGTTCTTAAGTTTATCCCTTTTACTATATAAATCTAAGTTAATTTATAGTGCAAGCTTCATGAGCAACATGCATTTTAATCTACGTGTTTAGTAATTTTGTAGATGTTCTTTTTTTTTTGAACTAAGCTACAATACTATTAATAGTATCAAATTATCTGTGCTATTAGATTTTCGGTCCTTAAATAAAAGAATATGCGGTTAGGATGATAGCGGATCTCTAGAGTTGAGTGAGTGGTTGGTTGAATAGTATAATCTAACGGATAAAAATAATTAAAATGGTAAATCTAAAGGCACAAAACTTGATAGCATCAAGAGTTTAGTAATATTGATAGCATAGTAGCCAGACTCTCCTTTTATTGTCGTTTTGACAACGGAGTAGTGCAAAGGCCCTGTAACCTCAATGGTGTTCGGATTCGCCATTAAATTACTTCAGGATACATTCAAATAGACAGCAAATTTGCCAAGCTAAGTTTCTTTGACACCTTTATTAATTTCGTAACTGTTAGGAGTATATATATATATAACTCGAATGTTAGGGCTCATTTGATGCAGTCGCCACCAAAAGTTTCAAAATCACTCACAACTCCAAGACGTTATGTATGCCAAATCCAATTCTCCAACATAGTTAATTGTTTCATAGGGTATATTTATGAAAATTTCTAATTTTAGCGCACTCTAGAACTTACTCGGCACCAAAATCTATCCGGATTGATCGCATGCTGGTGGAGCATTTGGAAGGCTAGGAACAACAGTATCTTCCGCGACACTCAATGGGATCCAACATCAGCGGTGCAAACTCTCAAACAACTAATCGTCTCTTGTCCCTTTTTTTTTTTTTTTTTTTTTTTTTTTTTTTTTTTTTTTTTTTTTTTTTTTTTTTTTTTTTTTCCACACCTTGAGATCCTGGTTGCCTCACCCTTGTAGCCTAATTCATCCTTCCAATGAATGAAGTAGATAGCGCGCTTCTTATTCTCTCAAAAAAAAAAGCTAGCTGATTGACACTATTTAGAAATGTTTTTTCATTTTTTTCAGTGGGATCATAGAATTCATATTTTAACAGAACAATACAATATACACGACCTGCTATTTTTTTTTATAAAATACACATTTCTCGCAACTAACAAGCACAGTCTAGTTTGCCGTCCTCGATCAGGTTCTCAGTTCTACAAGTAAAAATCTTGACCATTTGGATCTGAATAGTTTTGGTTTATCTTAATTATAAATGACGCTCAACAGTAAATCTTCTGTTTGTTAAATCCATTTGTGCAGAAAAGCTTAAAATTTTGTGTAGGAATATGATATAAGTCAGAAGATGCTATCATATATCGCAAGTCCCATATGGTCAATTTTTCAAAAATATGTCACATGCTGATACCCTTTTATGTCTTAAGATCATGAGCGCGCCTTAAGTGGATTGTGTTTTCGCTTTTCTTTTTTTTTTCACGAAAAAAGTCCTTTACTATATGTACAGATTATTGTCCTTCCGTGTAATTGAGCTTTTCAATCAATGAAAAAAAATGTTACATTCACAAACAGATTTTTACAATAATCTATAAACGTTTAAATACGATAGCTAGATTTTATTCATAGCTTTGTAAAATATAAGTATTATTTTGTGATTAATATCTTTCTATTAATCAAATATAGCCACATATACAAATTTGTAAAACATCGAAGTATTCATTTGTACATGCCTTATTACTTTCGAAATGTCTCAATAATGTGATTTGGTTAATTTATGTATTCTTCATCTAAGCACCGTAAGCATTTGACTTTTTTTTTTTTTGAGAGAGAAATGTAGGCTTGCTACCTTCTTTATTCATAGTAATATGAATTAATTGAGCTACAGAAATTGGGCAACTGGCTCCGAGAATCATAAATGTCCCAAACAAAGTCTGATAAAAAAAAATAATAATAATTACTGGCTAAGGTAAATTATGACAGTCCGTTAGAAAATTCTTCCATTTGATATATATATATATATATATATATATATATATATATATATATATATATATATAGTATAGGGAAAAACTTTTCGCGTAACTTTTTCGTTAATATTTCATTAAATATAAAAAAAACTTCAGATACCCATCTAGATTTATCAAGTATTCACTTTGTACCTTTAATTTTAACTTTATCACTGATTTAAGAGAAAAATAATAATAAAATTGATAAAAAAAAGAGAAAAAAAATCACAGGAGACAAATTGATACATTTTAAACCAACAAGGGGTAAAGTGAGAAACTATGAAACCACAGGGGGTTTTTAAAGTTTTCCATATATATAAATAAATAAATAAATAAATAAATATTATATATATATAATATATATATATATATATATATATTTATATATATATATATATATAATATATATATATATATACCTTATTTTTACCCATCAAAATGTGTTATATATTAACCATAGGTCCACAACACAACGAAAAAGGTTAAAAATATTATTACACAAGAAAAATATTTAGTTTTCATGTTGACCCTTTTATTGTGTACCAGGGTACTGGGAGGGATGAGGGTGCCTGAGCAACCTCGCGTGATCCGACTTGCGCAGGGAAAGTTCGGGTTGTCCCCCGAGCATTATAGTTTTCTTTCTGTGGTTGACTAGGCTTAACCCATGTTTACTTTTAATTTGACTGCATCCTATCTGATCATTTTTGACATGCCTAGCTAGGTTTAAATATTGATAGATAAAGTCCAAATTAACCTTGATCAATGTTGGCAAAATAGGTGAGGTCCAAATTGAGGCCCAGCCCGGTCTTTGCATGTGAAAAAGTCTAAAAAATAGCAGTCCCATGAATAATATGGCTTTTCCAATAAATCAAATAATTTTTCTGAAATTCATCCATCTCATTGTGATCTTTTAAAAAATATATTTATTATATTTTTTAAACTAAAAAAATATGGTTGAATATAGACGAAACGTTATGATTGTTGTATAGTGGACTCTCCCTTTATTAAATATCAGTTTTTTTGTGGGTTATTGTGTTTACTTGACCTCTAAGCGATCGTACGACACGCTAACGTGACAGTGTGACACAGCCTGTGCGCGTTTGCCGGACGGTCTAGCCCTTAAAAGAGGAGCGGACCCCAATCCGACTGGCGTGGCCGATCCATGTCTTAATGCCTTTCATTATTTTATGTTCTTCCGCTTGGGAACTGCGCTACTATTGCCTTCGGCGTTGACTGCAACATTAGCCTCCAGATCGCAACGCCATGAAAAGCATGCGAAATGATGTACAAATTTTTATATAACTATTATGAGGGCCGTCCTCCCTAGTTATCCACATCTATCTGCAAAGCCTACGTATCTCAAAAAGTTTTAGGTATTTTCTCAGAGCCGTTTTCACAAATATATAATCATTATCCTAGGCCAAATTTATCTCTCTTATTAGCTAATTAAATACCTCATTCATATATATATATATATATATATATATATATATATATATATATATATATATATATATAGATAGTGTAGAGTTATTACATTTTTAGAAGCACCAATTTTTAATCTCTAGGCTTTCGGATTTTTAAGTTTTACTAATCGGTGGTAGTAATAGAATTCGATCCGCACTCATAAAAATATAATATTTATATATATAACAAACAAAAAAGATATGCCAAGCAAGATGCTCCTTGACTTTATATATCCGATCTACGGTCTTTTCTATTTAATTCAGAAGAGCTAGCTGTCTGGTTGGGGACGGTAACAATTTGAAAAAGGGCTGCTCGATCGGATGGTGGTGGGGCGCACGCCCACACTCTCCAGCCCGTGAGTGTAGGCGACGCTATATAGCCAACAAGCCCTTGACCTACGTGAATTATTAGCAAAATATTAAAAGGGGGGAGAGACCGCCAATAGCCAATAGCCAATAGCCAATAGCCAATAATAGCCAATAGCAATGCACCACCATTTCCTCTCTCCTCGCGATCCTGCCGCCATCCGCGCTTATTAAGTACACCGACGTCTGGGCGAACCGCCTTTCTTACGCTCAAGCAAACTAAACAAAAATATTAAAAAAAGAAGGGAAATTAAAGTTCTTCCGTTAATTACTACCAGATATATAGAGATGCAAGGAAGAGTACTAGAAAGACGATAACGGAAGGCTCCGGGGTGAGAGCACGTACATGCAGGAGAAGGAGAAGGAGAAGATAGATGGAGGGGAAGTGGAAAGGAAGGGGAAACGCGATGAATAACAGCAACAACGTTAACAGGAGGCGGCCCTACGCTCTGCTGCTGCTCCTGGCACTGGGAGCCGCCGTGCTGAGCGTCGTCATCCTCCACAAGATGAGGGAAAGGCGGCTCTTCAACCTCCTCCTCCGTGAGCGCGACGACCAGCTTCTCTCTCTGCAGCTCCTCCTCCAGGTACCCAAAAAAAACAAAACCCCCTGCAACTCACCTAATTAAAACCATCCTGCATGCTGCATGCTGCTACATGTTGAGTCCTTATATATATATATATATATATATAACCTCATGCATGCACTGAATACAACTACACAAGCAAGTCACCGCAACTTGATCTTATAATTAGCTAGCTTAGATGATGTACGTATCTGTTCATCCGGTAATGTGGTAGGTATCAGCTAATGGCAATGGAGCCCAAAGGATCGTTTTTCAAAATTACCTATATATATATATATATATATATATATATATATATATATATATTATAATGGTATATAGTATATATAGAGAGAGAGAAAGAGAGAGAGAGAATGAGAGTGAGCTACTATGCTACGGAAAGACACGGAGCCTTCGTGCTTCGTCGGTTTTATGTTGCGACTTTCGATACGTCGATCGCTCAATTCCGTATAACTTGATCTAGAGTATTGGAGTACCTAGAAAATAATTTTATTATTTCGATATCATTTGCCTAGTGATCGAATGGGCTGCAAAATCAACAATTTCAATGGCCGTGAGTGAGCCGTTTGCAATTGAACGTGTAGGAAATATCGAAATCAATGTGAAATTTTGATAAAAAATTCTTTATACTATATAAAATAAATGCAATATCTTGATTTAAAATTTTAATGTCATATTATTACATTGTTAGAATTTTATTTTCAGCCGTTGATTTTGAGCCCTTTCGTCACTAGGCATATTGATATCGTAAAACATATAAAATTTATTTTCTAGATACTTCAAATACTCCTAGATCAATTTAATGCAGCGGATCGAGTGATCGAAAGTCGCAACATCGAAACGAGCTGAAGCACGGAAGGCTCCGTACTTCCGATAACATAATAGCCTCATCTATATATATTATATATATATATATATTATATATATATATATATATATATATATAAGAAGTTGGACTGGGTTACTATATAGGCAAAATCTTCATTTGTTGCTACCATGTTTTTTAGCCTGGGATGCACTCTTTTCATTATTCCTAATCATTGATTTAAATACTATAAACCCGTGGGACAACTCAACCCTAGGGGGACCACTCAACTCTAACCGACTAATATTCCTGACTCTATACAATTTTTCATCCAAGGTGTAAAACTTGATAGCAAAAAGAGCGTTTTACTATTAATATATTCCAGCCTAATTCTATATATTATATTATTTTATATATTATATATATATATATAATATATATATATTTATATATATATATATATATATATTATATATATATATATATATATATCGTATCGAATGAAAACAGAAAAATTAACAGTGTTAGAATTGAATTACGATCACGCATCACCTCCTTTCTTGGAAGGAATCTTTATATAGAGTTCCTTAATTAATCTGATCTAGCTGCATCTAATAAATATTCCAGTTAATGTAAAGCTGTTCGTCATTGCGAGTGCAGGCGCACAAAGTCACGGGCGTTGTTTTTCGCAATACAAACACTAATAAATAAAACATAT
This sequence comes from Ananas comosus, assembly GCF_001540865.1. NCBI lineage: Eukaryota > Viridiplantae > Streptophyta > Magnoliopsida > Poales > Bromeliaceae > Ananas > Ananas comosus. The sequence continues at coordinate 67,967 of NC_033634.1, read as the reverse complement.
CGAAAGCAAGTTGACTTGGAGGTTCCTCTAGATCTAACAGTGAACTATGCACGGGAGTTGGTGAAACTCTAACGTGTTTACCATTTTTTAGCCCATTAACAGTTTTTGTTTTTTTCAAGTCTGCGTCACAGAGTCGTCACGGTCTCGCTGACGTATCGATGAGATGATATCCTGAACAATGCGGTTAGGTCAAAGGACGTTCGGTAAAATAACCGCTTGACTCTGTAAGGGGCTCAATTATTGCGTAAACATATAAAGAAAAAGAAAAAGGAGAAAATTTAAATTAAAAAAAACGAAGAAAAGAAAGCGAGAGCATCTATTTCAAAACATAAGATCTCAACTCTTAATAAGGAAAAAAAATCTTAAGAAAGTTAATTTCAGACCAACATGGACATGTTAAAGGATCGGATCATAACATTACCTTAATCGAGAAGAACACCGTAGGAAATCACACGACAAATATATCATGCTACGAACTATGTTATCACGTCAAGCAACTTTAGTAAGCCGTCCTTCGTTATCAATCTAAACACTCCTAAGCTCAACAAATACGTACAAAATATTTCAAAGCAACATTTCCCCACTCAGAATGGATAGCAAGAGGTTGACTATCCTCAGAATGGACAGTCAATCGCTCTTAGCAGAATAAGGGCAAATAAGTTATAAACTGGTTGGCTTAGAATTCACAGAGCGATGGAAATCTAACTAACTAATATCACGCATGCCACTGGAAAAATCCGTCGATGATAACACCCGGTCCAAACTACCTTCAACATGTGCTCCGAACAACTAAATGTATAACTAGTACATAAACAAATATATCTTTTTATACAATTAGTAATATTGCTTTTCTTACCGGCCATCCCTAAAGTAAGTGACAAAGGACTTGGTGATTAGTATCCAAGGTCCTAAGTTCAAATCCTAGTTAATTCACAGTTTATTTCTAAATGAAATAAACGAAGCGGGTAACGTGCTACCTATCTCTCTAAAAATATATATATATATATATATTGTTTTTCTTTAAACTATTACCGCTTCTACAGCGACACTTAACCTTTCAGCACTATCTTCATACTGACAAAAAAATGATTTTGATGAGCTGCTCTGATGAACCACATCCTTTTTACTCACATATTAACTTCGTAAATCAAAGATTCTTACTGTGATAATTTTGATAGAGTCCACAATGTTCTGTTTGTACATTCTCAAATACCCCTAGTCCTAGAAGTAAACGTTTCATGTGAAGCTTCATACTAAAGCTCTATTCTTACTGATTTCTCTCGCCCGGGGGCAGAAAGAAAAAGCAACCACCAAAGAGATGAAGGAGAAATTAGAAGTCTTGCAAGCCAAATCAACCTCCGTAAGGACTGAGAGCGCGGAGCTCAACAACAAGCTCATGGAATCGGAATCCACATCAACATATCTCAAAAATATACAAAAAGAATTGGAAGCAGCTCTTGAAGAGAAAGAGAACCAGATCAACCAACTAGAAGAAAAGGCAGCAAGATCCATCGACGACCGAGCCACAGCTTTAACTGACATCCTCAAACAAAAGGAGGCTGAAATTGAAGAAATGAAGCGCCGGCTTTCAAGTTTAGCCGCATCTGAGAACCTACAAGAGAAAACTGCGATTGAAAAGAGCACTCCTGTGTACCCTAGCAATGAAAATACAACTTTGCGGGATAAGCCACCGGAGAACCCTATAAGCAATAGTAACGGGACAACTGCAAAAGAGGGTATAAATGTTGTTAACGCAAACAAAATGGAAAACAGTGATAATGAGGACATTTCCAGGGAAGGAACATGGGTGATGTTCAAGACCAACAAAGATGACGAAGGATTTGAAGACAACACAGAAAGTGATATCCATCAAAACTCAGCCGATGTTTCAGGTAATAATAACTTGGAGAAGCATGAAACTCCACGTGAAAATGAAAAATCACCTGATGGTGGAAAATTTGGTCAACAAAGAGAACTGGGAGATGAAGAGCAGATGAAGCGACCAAAAGATGAGGAGACCCAAGACGGTAGTCAAGAGAGCCAAATACCAGGGGCTGAAGATGGGAAATCCGGCTATGATGAAAGAAACGAGACAGAAATCTCCAAAGATAGGGACTTGCCGAAGTTTGAAAATCAATATGAAAATAAACAGGAAGAAGCTTCAAATGACCAGCAGGGTATGAAAATAAGATCTAGACATGGTAAAAGAGCAAAAAAGAAGCATAGACAACGACGAATGATCATTGATGAGGAAGAAGAATTCGAGAAGCATAATGATGTGAGCCTCAAAACCTCTCAAGGCGATGAAAAACAGACCGTAGACAGTGTTACAACAGATAAAAGCTCAAAGGATGCCTTTGAAAAGGAACCAGAGGTGAACATGACAGGAAATAATCCTCAGCGCATGTATGAATCAGAAGATAAACAGGAGTCATTTTCCAGTTCAAGGAAGGTAGAAATACCCGAAGGCAGTGTCCATGATGATATAATCAAGGATGAAGGTGATGACCAACAAAGCAAGAATTCTCTAACTCTGAAAACCGAGACATATAATAACTCTGCTGCTAGTACCTAAAACATGGAAGTGGGAAGAAGAATAAGTGGTAAGGAGACTGATAAAGGTGCCAAAACCTAACCACTATTTCATAGCAACACAAAAAAAATACAAAATAAAACAAGAGTGGAAATTAGAAGCTTCAGATTTTGATCTTTGTAGACCTTTTTCTTCCATATGATAGTAAAATGAGACCAAATGGCACGAAGTTACTTAAAGGCTTACATCGCCTTTCTGTATTTGTTTGACTTCTATGATTCAATATTTAAATAATAGAGGCAAGTAAATTATTTCAATTGATATGTGTAGAAGATTTACGATTATGATCATCCATTTAGTGAGTACAAGGGCGGAGCGAGAATTCGTATACAAAAGGGGCACAACAAGAAGCAAACAGTGTACTAACTTTTTTGTTCTTAAGATTAATTTTACCTACATATGATTTAAATTCTACAACTAATTATAAACTTTTATATTCTAAATAGCTATTAAAACATGATTTAAACATGGATATTAGCACTAAAAAATTGGACAAAACTTGCTTACATTAGTGGTAAATAATAACTCTTTATAATGTAAGAGGCTAAGAGTTAATTGTCCAACTATTCACAATCTTTTTTAAAAAAAAAACACTTTCCATTTTCTTTTAATTTCTCTATCTTAGCTAATGGGACTACATCCAAAGCAGGGTGGGCACATGCCCACCCATGCCGACCCTTCCCTCCGCCCCTGATTGAGTATACCCATAATGCATTAATCCTAAGTTGCACCTGGACCAAAGTTGATCATCTTTATCTTGACTCATGGCTCAAGACACGTGACAGGTATTTCACGGGCTTGATAAAACTAAACAGAACAAGCACTTAACAAATTTCTTTCTCCTCAGCACTGATCACATTACATGCCTCTTTTCTATTACTAATTTACAAGTAACACCCCACCTTCCCTCTGCAGTAATCACCAGATTCCTACAATTTTAATCTGTGAACCAAGCTTGTAACCTGCATTCACAACATTTCTTTCTCATCTATCTAGTTAGTTCCTAATAAACACTACTATCTCCATCAATCTATGACCCTATCCTAAACCAACTCTTATGGGCTAACCTATCTGGCCAATATTTCATTAAGATGTGGAAATCCATGTCTCACCAAATACGAGTGCCAAAATGGTGCTACTCCTAGATTTCCGCGACAATCAGCATGTGCCCCAACTCAACGCAGTGTTTCTCATATATCATCCTTAACAGATGCAGTTGGATATTTCCCACAATCTTTGCATACCAAAAATCTGATCCAATAAATAAAAACTCAAATATGAGACAAAAGTATGAAATCACGTCACTCAAGAGTCGGCCTTCAAGATAAGCAGTCCTGGATGATCATATATCATAACATAAGAGAGCATATAAATACATGGTTTATCGACCATTATGTGATTAAGAAGCTAAATCAAGAAATGCAGACCTAGATTAGCAACTCGATACAGATTACTTTTACAGCAACAGATAGATTAAAATAAAATATACCAAAAACAAAAGAACAAGATACTTGCACATAAGGAAGAGTATCAACAGGAACATTCTAATGAGATTAACCAGTATTTGGTACAAGCAAAAGGGTAAAAAGAAAATGATATAGTTGCAGAGCATCAGCTAAAAACACAGAACTTTATCAAGGTTGAGAACAGAGAATAGTAAAAGAACTTGCTTATAGTTGAAGATGCACAGCAGGTGTCAACATGGAAGGCTTACACATTTTTGCCTATTTTTCAATTATATAGAGTTGGCCAAACTTAGGCATGCTCTATTCATCTTCATATATTACAGTGAAAGCCCACAAATGCCAATAGTAATGCCATTTTTGGTATAAACAAGATGATAGTATGGTACAGATGAATCTATCCTTTGTTCCATATATTAGCTAAAGAGACGATCAGTAGGAAGGAATGCATCTAGAGACAAAAACTGTTTTGTTCACTAGCTTCATTGGAGTAGCCTACCGTTATCTAGCTTATCTCAAGTTCAGACTTTTGCCATCCTATATAGCAGCATTTTAAGTTGGGATAAAAGTGATGTGTTGAGGGAACAAATAAAACAACAAAGCAACAAATGAGCAAGCACAAAAAATATAAGATTGACAGCAGATCACATAATAACACTAACAGGAAAGATGGAATATATCCTCCTACAAGGAACACCACCAATCAATTTACATACATACATACATACATACATACATATATATATATATATATATATATATATATATAGAGAGAGAGAGAGAGAGAGAGAGAGAGAGAGAGAGAGAGAGAGCTGAGAAGTAATAGAATAAAAATGTTAAAAGAAAGCCAGCATATTATTTCTGCGTGACAGCATAGGAAAGCCTATCGTGAATTTATCAATTCGTAAACAAATTTGAAAATACATAAGAGTTCAGAGTTCAAAACTGCTCATATAAATCACAAAAAAAGATCATGTTGTGAAGTCTGACTGCCCAAAACTCGATAAACCATAAAACAAGGTCACCTTTCAAGATGCCATCATGACCTTCTAAGTGCTTTATTTCTAAACAATCATTACGAAAGGAAGACAGTCAGGACAGTTGAACTGATCTAGTGGGGCAGTTCTGCTCCTCCCTGCAATAAAGAAAAAAAAAATGTATTAACATGTCATCCAGATTCAACACAGCAGCAACCCAAAAAACAAGAAGAAAAAAAAGCAGCACAGATAAGTACTTCTCAGATGTGCTCATTAATGCTTTTTTATACTTAAAATGGGGGTGTTTGTTTCACCGATTTGCAACATTCTAGAAATGCTCTACATTTGTATTTCTCATGTAAAAGATTGCCACCATACTACTCGGACGGGGAGGACATAAGGGTTTTATTTAGTGAGGAATGTTATGGTACTGTGGAGATCTTGCTCCCATTGAATTACCATGGGAGGCCCTAACAACCCTATCGCAATATTTTCAAACCCGATTCTGCCCTATAACTCTAAAGTAACATAGTAGATATAGAATAGATTCCTTAGCAGCCATAGAACTTCAGGAATATATTGTTTGAAAAGGTAGAACATTATTAGAAAAGTATTGTTTGCATGTATCACTATCTTTATAATCTCGCTAAGAGACTGAAACTCCTGTTCTGGAAGAGACCAATCAATCCGAACATTGGAAGGACAAAAGCACAATAAGTACCCCACATTAACTTTGAGACACAAAACTGTTGAATTACCTACACCCGGAGAATTCAATTCTATAGCTCGAGGAGAAACAAAGTTACCTCTTCCTTCTTTTCTTTCTTTTCCTTCTTTCCACCAAAAAGCTTGTATCCTCCGTAACCAAGCAAACCCCAACCAGCTAAACTGGCAAGAACAAACTGCAGGAAGTCCAAATGCCATGTGAGTTTCATCCACTACATCTCAACAGGGAGTTCCCCTGTTTGTGACCCCAACCCCACAGAAATTAAATAAAAGACGATATGCAAAAGCAAAAGATACAGGAGTACAGCCACCTCTATGAAAGGTCAAAATAATGCTTACAAGAAGACCAAACAAGTCATAGTAAACAATAGAGGTTATTGATCTCCACCAGCGGGCGTAAACTGATAATCATTTTTGACTGCTGCTAAGTTTTCTTTTTGTTGAACAAAGAATAACATAGCAATAATTTTCTTCTTTTACAGCCAATTTTTTTCAAAACATGGTCCAAAACTATTACCCCTCTGCAAAGGTAAGAAGTTACACGGCACTAAGTTATCATCAAATAGGCACTACTTCAAGCTTAGACGAAGCCTCAGAAAAACAAAAATTAGAAAAATAAAAAATAAAAATCCAACAGTTTCTGAAGGAGAGCAACATTTAATATGGCAAATAGAATAATTCTAAGATAGACGTGAGATGAAGATGTATGACAACAGTACTACTTCACTGCAATCATCCTACAATTGGCTTCACTGTGTCAGCAGAGAAGAGCCAAAAAAGCAGGAAAGTGATATAATTAGCTCCATAACACGAGTGATTCATTATTTCTTCTTTTCTTAATGAAAAAAGTAAAGATCATCTTAGCTTATATCTGTCATACTTTGCATACAATGTACATGTGACAGTAGACAAGAATGAGCATGCCATCTTTGTGAAAAATCAGCGGCATTTAAAGCTATGTGCAAGTCTGAAGCTCGTATAGAATTGTAAATGGAAAATTAATTTGCAGCTGAAGGGCATAGGCGCAGCAGATACATTGGGTACCAGAAAAAATAGCCACTAAGCTTCCGAGATCTCTCTATTTTGCACAACAACTCACAAAGCTGCTATCAAAAGACTTGCAGAAAGGAAAATATCTCACATGCTCTTCCTTCCATCTAGATGGACTGAGTGGGTCTTCCCAAATATTAACCCTTGGAGGTCCATGATGATCTGCAAAACAATAAGAACGCACAAATTATTATTCAAATGTAAAAGGGAGGTTGATATCGGCTATCTCTAAATTCGGAACCACATTAAAAATTAAAATGAATAGTACAAACTGTTGAGGGAAGAAATCCAAAGGATACGTAGCAAATGCTAATCCTTTGTTTTCTAAAATACTGCTAATCGAGATTTGAAGTGCAATTTAATGAAATCAAAGCTCTATAATTCCATTACTTCATAATCGTACAAATTGCTAAGTCAAGAAATGGGTTCATCGTGCAGGTATAGAATATAACAAAGAATCCAGTTGGACGTAGAAAACTAGGAATGAATAGCGAATAAGTTCTATCGTAGAAGTCATCTGCGGTCCTGAATTTTGTTTTTGCTAATTACTCGTAGAAAGAAACCGGATCCAAAGTACCCACTAATGATATTGTTTAAACAGTCTGCTACATCAGTAGATGGCAGGGAATAAACTAAAAAGAGAAAAACTTGAAGAGGAAAAAAAGAAGCTTGAGGATTATTAGTATGTTCTCAGTTCTTTAAAATTTATTTACACTGCACTCTGTATCCGCAATTGGGGAGGACCAAAAAAGATGATGGCCCTCGCGAGTTCAGTTTAAAGATCTCGTGAAGCTTTAACAAAAACAAAGAGAAAGAGGTCAAGAAAGGAAACTAAAATCTTCGACATCATTTAATCAAAGAATGTTTCGGTCCAACTTAGATACGGTTAATAATCTTTTAAATCTCCATTCTTTTGGTACATTTTCTAAAAAATGATGCCGCTTCGCACATCAGGGTCATCAAGTTCCTCGTCCTCCTGCTGCTACTTCTTCCCCGCAGGCATTCCACTATCTCGAGAGAGAATGATTGAAATCAGATAATGCCCAATGTGTATGTCACAGAGGAGACGACATCATAAAAAAGTTCCAAGTCGAGCCCCGTGAAATCTTAAAGCAAATTAAGCCTATAAGATCTTAGACGCTGCTGGTCCAATCGTACTCCTAACTAGTTTTCTAAGAGAAGAAACTCAAAAGAGTACACTGGAAATGCGGAAAATAATCTAAATCCCGGGAGCAGCACGACAGGCATAAGACCATAACGAACGCCTCCGCAGCAAAAAGAAACCTAACAAGTACCAAAGGGAGAGAAAAAGAGAGAGAGAGAGAGGTCGGATGATAGACCTCCGCCGCCGGCGAGTCCACGCCGGGGGACGAGATTTGGGGCCGGAGCGGCGCGGAAGGATCGGGAGATGGCGGAAGCCGAAGCGAGCGCCGTCCGAGCTGCCATCGCCATCCAACCACCACCAGAAGATACGAGAAGAACAAAGTCGAAGGGGCACACTCAGACTCAGACGGCAGCAGAAATGGTATTTACCCTAGATCGGTCGGCTCGGAGTCGGCGAGGCTTCGTTTCGTTTGCTACCAAATATGAAATTGAAACCAATTTGTTGATTGGTGGGTTAGGTCTCCTTCGGGCTCAACCTAACGTGCTCGGCACACAGCTAGCCAGCAATTTGATAACAAATTCAATAAATAAATTTAAATAAAACTCTCCTTTCTTTCGCTCTTCCGTTTGCAAATTAACATAAAAACTTTGAACTTTTTAAGAAATAATTCTAATTTAGTCTTTGTTTCTGAGAAATTCTACTCAAGCAGCATCTCTTTGTATTGTAACTCGTAAGCCACAAACAACCCATTTTCCCCTCTCGCACGAGCCAAACACATCCTACTCGAGCTTGATGGCCCGTACGGTCCAATCTGTCAACTTACGCTAGATGGAACACCAAAATATTCGGCTCTAATAGAGCAGCACCTGAATATTCATCTCTAATCCGTAAGATAGGAGGAATGCACCACACAAAAAGACAGCATTTTCACTTACACAAGCTGGCGTACTAAGAATCGAATAACTTCACATCCACATACACCCACCAACAAGACTAGAAACATGTAACCAAAATTTTTCTGCAGGAAATCAAACAAACTGCATAAAACCACCCACCAGTAGTAAGCCGCAGTCCACTTTATAAGGGCTTTTAGGCAGACCACAATCACGAAGGAAAAGCAACTCTGTTCTCAGTGAGCATGTTTAACAGACAACTCAATCGACAAAACACACAAAACCAATTAACAAGAGGATTTATTTTTTGAGTTACAGAACATCATTAGATAACTATTAGTCATATGGAATCTGAATGTACGCCGCATCACAGACAAAAGGGATATCAGCATACATGCCCCCAAGTGCACATCGCATGCACTCGAGCACCGTGAAGAGATAAGCAAACGCCACGGCAGTCCAAAAGTGCATCCCAATCTTCCCCCAGTACACGGCAAGCGGCATCCAGCGGCTCACAGTTCCTATAACTTGAAGGGCGATCTCAAGCAGCATCCCCATCACAACATGAAACCGAAAAAAATGGGGCCACTCTTTCTTCCTCACAACACCGAGGTAGGCGGCAAAGAAGTAGGCCATCAAGAACCAGCTTGGGAGCCGGCCTATGAAGCCGAGGAAGGGATAGGTAAGGAACTCAAAATCCTCCAAGAAAGGGTGAAGGTGGTATGCTGTCTCTGCATACATCCACGTTTCATGGAGGGGCATGAGGTAAGGGATGCAGGCTAAGGTCCTCCACCACCACCTTGGCTTCTTCGTCATTGGAGGGTACCGGAAGCTGTAAGGGACATCCTTCGATGCCCTAGGAACCATTCTACTTATAGGCGGTCGAGCACGGCTCTTGGGCAAAGTTGGTATCATTTGTCTAAGGCTGTGGTGATCCCCTCTCAGCAGAAAAGTAGACACGCTGGCTAGATGTTTGGTCCCCCATCCTGCACTTGAAATCAACAGTTAAATCATCTACAACTACTATCTTCTGCAATATAAAACAAATTAACGATTTGAGTTCGATTAAGGCGGAGACTTTCCCGCATCTTAGTAAATTTCTTTTTAACTTTCCCTAAAGAATCTAAACCTACTTGAAACAATGACTTTTTTGGTAGGTAGTTGGCATCTGAATCCTCGAATTGCCCAAGTTCACAAGGAAAAGTCTTGATGGAACAGGAGATGGGATAAATTTTAGGCTGCTTCCAATAAGCTCAAAATTCCTAACCCAATAGATAAAGAAATATTAAAAATCAACAGATACAGAGTTCTGGTACTTACAACAAACAGCACTGAATTATATTACAGTACAGTCCGACTGATTTAAGAAGCACATAATTCCACCATATAGACTCCATGTACACAGTAAGAAGCCACAGAAGATTATGACAAGAAAACAGCACTTAGGTCTTTCTGATTCCAGGATCAGAAAACTCTTGCTTTTCAGTGTTAGGAGTACTGCAACACTAAAACTGTTTTATCTTTCTAGCATTCTTCCATTAGTGATCAAGGCGATAAATTTGCTCAATTCCATATGCAAAGAATTTTACTTGCCCAGAGAACTCAGAAAGGAAGATCACTCAAGGCTAGTCATAAGCATACCTCGCGAAGGCAAGATGTCAGTTTCTTGAGACTGTCCTGCCGAGACATTTACGCGGGCCGGAACACCATATTGCAGCTGATAAGAAAAGAAATTCAGAGAACTGTGCACCTTTTTGGGAGTCCATGGTCTACTGATAATGCTCCCACTTGGTATCGAGCATCCATTGAGAATCATCGTGTCCACGGAACCTACAAGTAGAGTGTTATAGAATCATCAAAGTCGAGCCATTGTTTTCTCATAAAAAGGGGCGAAGCGGGGGCGAAGACGGCGAAGACCTGAAGAGGCGGCACGGGAGAGGGATGGAAGGGAAAGCGTGTAGGAGGTGCCGAGCCCTAGGGCGGCGCCATACTAGTTTGGCGAGCAGCCGACAGGAGAGAGGAACAGAGAGAGTCTGGAAGAGTGGGTTAATGTAGGGGATAGCCGGATAGGGTAACATACTAACATGGTTACATGGGTGGGTGGGGATGTTAACCCAGCTGGGCTGGGCCTTGGCACGGGCCAAGTACTGGCCGAAGGCATGGCCCTCTACAAACCTTGTAGATGTCCCCGTCACGACCCGGCCTATATCTTAAGGACCCGGGCCTCTTCTCTTTTGATGATACCTTTTGCAGAACCAAATCTTTTTTCTTTTCTTTTCTTTTTTTGCTTTTTTTCTTCTTTTTTTTTTTTTTTTGATGATATATGTTGGCTCTTAAATAAATTATTTATTATGTAAAAGTTGAGCGGTAGAATCCAAGGCACCCGTAAATTTCAATAATCTGCTAGAAGGAGGCTCTTCTCCATATCATTATTGCCCGAGAGAGGACCATCTGCAGGCGATTGAACAGGCTTGTTCTAAGCACTACTTCTGCACTACTATATCCTCGCATCGCATGACCCCGCCTCACCCATGTTGCAAAATCAGCATGTTCTACGCACCACATGACGGATGCTCCTTGCTATTCATAAATCACTAACAACGTGATGTGCAGTAGCATGCCGGAATAAAAGAAACTCTCTCTCAAGGAAATAATAACGTCCATGGAGAATGAAGAAATTCATCTCATTACAAAGACCAAAAAGAAGAAAGAAAAAAGAAAAAAGAGGAGGTTAAATCATCTCATAAACTGAAGAATGATGAAAATTCTTTAAATGGCAGAAGGTTCTACATCAACTTCTACAAAATTGTATAATTCGAATGTGAAATGGAGTACTGATACATGTGGTTCGAATGAAAAAAAAAAAAAGAAAAAAAAAAGAAGGTAGGAACTTGTTTCCTGAGGTCCACCTGGTTGACTAAGCAACTGAGCCTCTGGATCATTATCCGCAGCATTAGCCGGAGCTATCAAGTTTCACCTGACTGGAATTGACCCCCTTGACAAATTAATAGTTTTTTGCGCAGATGAAGAAAGAAAGAAGAGAGCCACAAGTAAGGAACTTAATAGGAAAAAAATAAGAAGAAGAATGTTGATCCGCCATCCCCCTCGACAAAGAATTCTACATGTCATCATAGCTTTAGCATATATAAGGATCCTAATGACTGGTATATAGGAGGAAATCACCAAGATCAGTTAGTGCAAGAGGCATCTCTGCAATAAAGGATGCGAGTAGTCCACATACTTGTCCCACAAACCTTTGTACTTTTCCATCCCAATCTTCAACCAAGGTTTCATATTTCCATTATAATGCAAAACCGCTCCCTCCTTAATCACAGATGGATCAACATTTGTGTACCCTAATCCCAGAACATGCCACTTAGGATCCAATGTTTCAACTAAACCATAGAATGCCAAAAGCCCGGGCGGTAGAGACCCAAGCTTCCAAAGTGTATGGTCCGTATTTTGCTCTTGCCAGTAGTGGTATATCCCGGTCACATTCTTTTTCTGCCATTCTTTGAGATCGATCACATTCATCCCAAAAGCCCAGCCACAAGCATCGGGATCGAAATGAACACGAATTAATGGATGTGAGTAATTCAGATATTTGTGAAACCTGTGGAATGTCTCCATGCAAGTTTCTACAGCACCCATCACATTCCCATTGAGATTGATTGTAAATAACTCGCTCAGATCCTTCTGAACGACAACGTCGTCGTCGAGAAACACCACTCTATTCAGTGCCGGGTACACTTCAGGTATGTAGAACCTTAGATGGTTCAACATAGACAAGTATTTCGGGTTCCTGAATTTGATCGGTATTTTGCCATTCCCGCTTGAAGAGAAATAGAAATTTTGGGTCTCAGTGTTCTGAAGCTGCTTTAAAACAGGGACATACGACGCATTAAGCCAGCTGAAGTCCTCTACCTTCAGAACCTCAACAGTTGCACCATGGAAACTGTTCATAGAAAACCAAGCCTTCATTGGTATGTAGTTAACCTCATCAGTGACTAGATGGAACACAATTAAATCAGGGCGTTTTGAATTCATTGTGGTCGAGTTCACCACAACCGACACGGCGACAATGTTATCTGAGAAAACACAGTAATGGTAGAGACTGTTGTCTCTTAGCCTTTCTGATGTCCTCTTTGCTTCTACCATTTTTCTGTGATGAGGCGGATTTCTAAACCATTCTACTGTTAACCTGATACCGAGACAGTAGAGGCCTTTTGGGAGTTCTTCAGCAGCAATTTGCCCGTATCTTGTACTTTTATCTGCCTCCAATTTTGCCTTCTCTTCCAGAGATTGAATTTGAACTTTCATCTTCACAATTGTGGTTGAACTGTCGTAGTGGAGCTGTTGGGCCTGGAACAGCAGAACAGCCATGTCGCGGATTGCTTTCTCAAATTCTTCTGATGCGACTGCCCTTCCACTGGCTGCGACACGGGATAGCAAAGCCTGTGAATAGCGGATCTGCGTGCTGAGTTCAGCCGCAAATTGGAGGTTGTTGCTTTCTTTAGAGATCACAAGAAAAGCTTTTGCTAGAGATATTTGGTCTACAAGCTGTCTTGCGAATGAGCGTGGGCTTAGCATTTCATCTGTGATGTTAAAACCTTCTGCAAGGCTTGCATGATAAGAATTCTGCACAAGATTTGAGAAATGAAATTGTCAGACTTGAGTGAGCAAAGATGCAATAAAATTTTGAGACTAAGGGCCTATTTTGTCCTGCTTGTGCTTATTCTTTCAACAGAGTATCCTCTAGTAGACCATTAGGCAAACAAAAGAATCAGAGGAGCTTCTACCACAGCTGGAAGAAGAAGTGAGGTACACTCTACAGCAGGGCCAAATAAACAGTAAGCTCTGCTGTTTTATCCACTCTCATTGAATGATTCTGCTAGTCTCAGTCTTGTTCGAAAACATACGAATACATAGGTTATAAATTGTTCTGGTTTATGAATGTGAATATTATAGGTCATGGTGACTATACAAACTATATTTCTGAGAAAACTTGTCAGAAGGCTAGGAATTACATAGCTTAAATATTGTACGTAGCAATATTTGATACCAAAGGCTAACTGGCTAATTACATACAAGATAGAACAAATAAGTAAATAATGTAGCAGGTAAAAAAGATGTGAATTTTACAAAGTTGTATATTTTTAAATGGCAACTTCGTGACATAAGAACTGATCATAAAACTCATGCTTTAGTGAAAGAAATTGTTGATCTTAGGACCACATCTAGCCTCTGTACCAAACAGCATAAATAATGGAAACTTAAACATTTTGCAAGAAAATACGAGCTATAAGGTATGACAATATCCTAAGTTAAAAGTATAAATATTAGGAGAATGAAGGTAGAAATTCAACCATGCCCAAATTTACTGGTGTAATAAGTATACTCTTGCAGCCTATGACATAACTGAACACATATTAAACCATAACAACAACTGAGCATAAAAAAATTCCTTCCCTTCGTCCCAGCAGCCTAAAGAATGTCCAAGAATCCTTCCGCATATTTAGCACGACTGCAAATGGAGGACCTAGCTTAATAACAGATCTGACAAAAGGCACAACATTGGACCGGCCTCCAACTAGAGAACACATCAGATGAGTAGGAAACCTCATCTAATCTAATATAACAAGCGGATTTCAACGTCTCAACATACAAAGAGGCCGAGGAGGTGGGGCCTGGATCTCCTGGGTTATTAGGTATTGCTCTAAATTGTCCTCACCCGCCGCAAAAAAGAAAAGCTCTATCTATCACGGCAGTAGCACACGAATGAAGGTCGGAAAGGGGTTAGTTTCCTCCTCCCAGTTTAGATGATTTTGATTATGCTCGGTTCGTTTCAAGACGACAACGAATTGAATTGAATTGAACTGCTCGCTGGTTTGATCTATTTGAGTCCTCAGCGCGATGGAAAAGAAAAGGAAAGAGAGAAAGAAAGATGGCGAACTTGAGCGCATGGATGGATCGAGAAGGTCAAACATCGAGCAGAAGAAGTCAAATCCTCCGCGAAACAGGGTTACTGCAGTAGAAGAAATGGAGAGGAGAGGGGATCGGAACCTGAACCTGATGGACGGGCGGCGCGGATCTCGGGTGGTTGTCGCGGCTGAGCAGCAGCAGGAGGACGGTTGAATAGCGCCGCATCCGCCCCTCAGAGCCCAGCATATATATATCTATATATATTTGTTTCTATATATATGTATGTATGTATGTATGTTATGTATAGCTGATGTGATCCCGATGCTACGCCCGCCCCATCCAAGCCGGCAACTCTAGCAGAAGAAAGAGACGCCCCAAATTAGAGTTAGGGTTTTGGGCCCAGGCCCCCTCTCTCTAAGCCACTATGGCCTATGCACTGTGGAATCGGAATTGGAATGGCAGTTCTCTTCTTTTTCTTCCCGTCAAATAGTCCGTCTGTGTGCGAGGGAGAGAGAGAGAGAGAGAGAGAGAGAGAGAGAGAGAGCGCCACCGACGTCCTCTCCTTTTGCCAACTATTTTATCCGGGTACAGTCCTCCCGGGAAGAAGTGCCACTGAATTTCCGGTTTTAAGTCCTAAAATGATAATAACAATATGTTATATATAGGGTTAATTTCATTTCAATTATCTGTTCTACCCCGGCGGTGGCCGGCTGTAGATCTCACGCAGACTTTCGTTTTTTTTTTTTTTTTTTTTTTTTTTTGGTATAAAGAAAAAAAAATTTGAAGTTCCGTGCTCAAATTCATTAAATCTTTTCTAAATTCATCATTTAATACGGTATTAAAATTTAGATCAATATTTTTTAAAAGTTCAAGTTCTTAAATGTCAAAATAAAAAATTCGACGGCACAAATAAAATTAGACTCATCCGTTCAAGGACCGGTAATACAATTTACTTGTATTTAATTCATAAATTTGAGAACTGGTAGTACAATTTACTTGTATTTAATTCAATTTTAAGAAAAAAATTAATAGGAAAGAAAATAGCCTTCTCTTATATTATTTTTTTACATTTTTTTTTAATGTTAATGAAAATAATTTTTGCATACAGTATAAAAGTTGGAGAAAAACTTATAGTTTAATTATATACATTGTCAAAAAAATATATATAATAAATATAAATAATTCTAAAAAATAATACAGAAAAATATACTTAAGTCTTTTAAAAAACTTACCTTTGTTGACAGCGATGAATATACAAAAAAATTTTAAAGTGAATATCTAAACCAATTAAAATTTTTTATTTTACATGTCTCAAAATATTAATAATACAATATCATTTAGGTAAGTAGCTGGGGCGATAAAATCATATACTACCTACTAAGAAGCTCGGATCTTGTCCAAACCAAGACAAATCTATAAATATATAACATATATTTATACTATTTATAAATTTTTTGACCATTTTCATCCATTAACAGTTCAAATCTATTAGGTCTAGACTCACTAATCCATGTTAATTCTTAATTATTTATTAATTATATGATGTGAAATTATTCATATATAAATTCTTAATAATTTTAATACCAAAAAAAGTCGAATGCAAAGGCTCTCAACTCACGAAATGAGCGAGCAGAAGATTTGAACCCCAACTTTAAGTCGGTGATTAAGAAAAAACAGGAGTTACTGCCCAGCTAGCCCAGTAATTACTGGGAAGAAGGAAATTTATGGAACGGCAAAGAGACTGGAGCGGTCCACGGATGGTGGTGGGCAACATCTACAGCAATTATTATTATTGTTAGCGAAAAACTTAAAATTTTAAAATTTATTCTTATCATAATTTTTATTTGTTAATTTTATTATTTTATTTATTATTTTATTCTTTTTTCTTTCTTAGTAAGTAAGAAATTAATGGATATTCTGCCGTTTTGTTTTTTGTGCAAAATGGAATTCCGTTTCGTTATGCTATGCGGGATACATCTTTTTCTCGAAAAAGAGTATGAAATCTTTTTTCTCTTTTCCTCCTCAGTTCAGAAAGAGTAGATAGAAAAGATATTAGATTATTGGCCATTTATTCTTTTATCTTTCATTTTTGAATATTTCTCTTATTCACGGTCGTGCTCGCAGGGGGAGAAATTCCAGTCGTACATTGGGATGTTATTTCCAGTTAATCCTGCACGTATATACGGAAATACGCCTGAGAGCAATGATCCGCATGTTTTCGGATAATATCAAATATTTATTAGGATTTTTGTATTTATCTGTAAGTTGATTTGATTTATTTATTTTTATCATAAAACTAGTTAGATTTTAATCACAATTGAATTGAATTTTTCATTGCGATTTTTTCCAACAATTATAATAATAAAATAATAATTATTAAAATTAGTTGGATTTTAATCACAATTGAATTTTTTATCGCAGTTTTTCCCAATAATTATAATAACAAAATAATAATAATTATTATTATTTTGATTGATCTGATCAGTGGTTGTGATTTTGCTGAACAGTTTTTCAGTGCCCAAGATTTGGTCCGATTCGCGGGGCCCTCCCGTCTTGACCCGTAAGCGGTTCGATTGAGCCAGATCTTCCGGAAGTTAGGGTTTATGGCAGCTGTTGGTGACTTCTCTAGTCCTATAAAAGCAAGTGTTGGGCCCTCCCAAGCCCCCACCATTCTTCAGTTAAGCGGCGGCGCCGGCTTCGAATCCAATCGAGCGATGTAGTAATTCTCTGTTCTTCCTGCGTCCCCTCCGATGCCCGGAATCTGCTTCCGCGTTGCTCTGATCACTGACGGGTTAATTCTTTGTTGTGTGTTGTTTTTGCTTTTCTCCTACTGCCTTATTTTATAGAGTTGTTTCCCATTTATTTTCACTCGATTTTTTTGCATCTGATTCTCTCTTGTTACTGGGGAAGATGTTTGATCCTTCATTTGGTTTTTTCACATCGGATTAATGTAGTATATATTCGTTTAAATTATTTGATAACGGAGAGGAGCGATGCACGGAGCCTACCCCGGGCACTTCGGAGGTATCCGCTGAGGAAGGAAGCCCCAATGCCCGTGCGACATTGATTCGCCGTTCTGTGTTGCAGGTCACGACTCTCTCTCGAGTGACTGATCTGTGTCAATGTTACGGCTATATTTTATGCCTCTTTTCATCGTTTTATTCTCTATTTTTGTTTTCTGTTCGTGAGCTTTTCGTGCCGCCTCTAAACTTTTCGCTAAAAGTATTGAGCTTTATTCGATGTAAGCTGATTTATCTGTTTTTTTTTTTTTCCTTTTTTTTGCGCCGCCTCACGAACTGATCTGTGAGCCTCTGATGCTATCCTTCAATCACTTCTTTTATATTTTTCGTGTTTTTATATTCTTATTTTGAATGGTTAATTCTGGGATGCTTTTTATGAGACTTCCAAAGGAGGGCTGTGAGGAAAATTAAACAGCTTCAAATGCCAGTTCTGCTTCTGATAATTCATGATTGATAAAGCTGATAATTACTGAGCCTCGATATGTTTTTTACTTCACTACTTAAATTACATCAACTTACTTAATTTAATGCAGAATTTTAATATCTAGAATTATGAAATGGGAGTAAAAACTGCTTTGTTCGTCGGTGATGACCAGTCCAACCAATTGAGGTGTAGGGAGCTCCAAGTCCCTGTGCTACAGGGAGAACCTGCTTGGAGTTTCTACATTCAAATGCTATTTTGGGACTTGTCTGAGGGCATCTGCACAATCTTTTTGCTTTCTATTATGAATAGAATTCTCTTAAGTTGCTGCTCACGGTTATTGGAGCAATTTCTGATTCATCGCTTTTGTTGTAACTGAACAGCTTTATATTTCTCAGTTCTGCTTTAGAAAATTCATGTCAAGGAATCATAAGATGGACTGAGAATTATTACTGTTATTATTATTATTATTATTATTATTATTATTATTATTATTTTGTTAATAGTTCACAATGGGGACGAAATATTTAACAAACGTGGAGCTGTTATGCCAGTGCCAATGATGATTTGTCTGCAAAATGGATGTGCTGTGGAAACAAGTCCCTGCTTGCAGGGAGAACCTACTTGGGGAAGCAACACTAAACATGACATCAACAGATACTTCTGAGGCATTCGAATTTGGTCGCCCATTTCATTAACCGTTTTAAACTTGATTGAATTGTATTGCTGGAAAGCAGTTTATAACATCATTAAACTTCGTAAATGTTTTGATACTTTTGCTTACTGATAATTCTTTAGTGGCGTCTAGCTGATACAGTTTCTACAATACCTTACGCTAATACTCCTCTTACCGACTACTCGGAATCTGAGCTTTGACTATCCTCCAGCCTAATATGGATGATGGGCTTGGAGGCTGAGAAGCTCAGAAATTGTGTGTTGTCTATCAGCTTGGTCTCTTATCAGGTGAGATTGGAGTTAAATAACAGCACTAAATTTTTTTAAATACTGAACTTCTGTTTTGCGCATTTATTTGGAGAGAAGGATTAATTCGACACAGAATTATATGTTTTTATAGTTCGATATTTATGCCCGTGTTTTTTTTCTTCAGGAACTTACATATTCATTTTGGTACAGTATTCTTGTGTGGTTTCGGTGCTTCAAAATTTTTCTAAATTCTTTTTTTAGAACATCTGAATACATGGACATTTACCATTTAGATAGTAAATCAAGGATCTTGTGTGTTGCCTTATCATGCTGCTCGAGCTAACGGTTATTTGCTGATAGTGGAACTCATACCTTGTTAGTGTACGGGATATGCTTTGAAGTGTAATATTCACTTAATCTTTTCTAGATATTGCCCTTTGGTGCAAATTACTTTTTTTATATCTTTATTTTTACATCATTGAAATGCAAATTGCGACCCGAGCGCAAGTTCACAAGCTGAAATATGTGTTGCCAGTAGAAGAATGGCTCATGTTTGAACACCTTTATTTTCTTCCATACTATGCAGCACTAATTTGCTCTTTTGATCTTTTCTCTTAGCCAGGACCCTTTTTTTTGTCCCCTTTTTTCTTTTCTTATTCATCTATGCTGTTATCATATGTGTAGCTGAATGTTTAGAAAATGGTGCACATCTAAAGAGAGACAACATTTGAGGGAACGGAAAGCTTGAATAATCCTTTTACCGTCTTCCATTGCATACAAACAAAACGACATATATGAACAGGATTCTCATTAGTTAAAAAAAAAGGAAATGTTCATGCCTACATGGAGATGAGGCACTCTATGTCCCCTTCAGGAGCTGCAGCACCCCGAAAGAGCAAGATGGCAAGGCTGCCTATGCTGAAGTATATGAAACAGCCGCAGCACTGTGTCACGAAGGAGCCAATGTTTGTTCCCTTTATGCATTACCATCCTGGCCCATGTATCCTGTCGAAGTCTTGCGTCATTTATGTTGAACATATTAGAAAATGATGAATGATGATATTCATGCATGAAGTCCAATTGATCTCATGCAATTTTCTTTTCTGTAAACAAATTGATCCGATGCAGTTATAATATTTTCTGTATATGATCAGATCTAATGTGTTTTTCCTTTGGTGAAAAGAATGGCGACCGTGTATATGAAGAATACCTTCTTGACGTAGCGAGTAATCTCCGTGGACTCGGTGACATCATAATGGATGAGAGCCTTGCCGGCAAGGCGTACTGCATCTTGCTGCATCATCTGCAGCATATCTGCCTCTCCTATCCACTGCCTTTCCCTCCATCATGGCTCACAGTTATCACAATGCCAGAGGCTATTTACCAAAAGAGCTCTGAGGTCTGTGTTTTTTGGGCTTGAGGAGAATCAGACTTTCCCTTAGGAGTATGAGATGGGATAAAGAAATCAAAGGAAAGAATAGGCAGGCTGTTTGAAAACGAAGGCATGTTGATAGGAAAGCAAGTAGGTGGCTACTGGTTGAGGTTTGTGGATACCGACAGGTAAAACTCGATATGCGTCAAGACTTCTGTGGTGCACTGATAGCCACATGTTGGTCAAGTGGCTCCTCATTTTGGGTTGGAAACTCCTTATCACGTTGTTTGTATCCTTACAAACCGTTCATTGTCTTAACTTTCTCTGTTTAGAGGTGTTGGGGTTGATCTTAATTTGTCAGAATCTTGACTCCATTTCCAGACAGTAGAAACTCTAGTAGATTGGTTGTTGGTTCTTCACATGACTTTTGGAAAGAAGAGCATAATTTTTCTTTTCTTTCTTATTGAGAAACCAATAGGAATATTGTTTATATACAGAAACAAACTTGTTGCAATCATGATATTGGATCAAGAATGTGATGAGCCGTGACTGGTGTTTTACATAAACTAGGTTTCCATTTGTTTGCGGTAAAAGGAAAGGTTGGTAAACAGCAGAGAGAGGCCTTACTTCTAGTATTGATATGATTGCTCTTTTATCACTAGTAGTATATACATGTAGTAATTCTTGTAGCTGGTTTAAAGTTAAAGTGACAATTAACAATTAAGAGAAAATACAATGCTTGGCTACAGTTTTTCTAGTGGAGAATAATGGTGTGTTTGTGGATGTTTTCCGTTGGGCCAAAGCGGATTTGTTTTAATCGTGATGGGACACGTCTGAGATGATAAGTGCCGTCCTAAGCGTTGTTGTGTTTTTGTTGATGCGATCGACCTGGATGAAACTTTTCTTTTTCATCGAGATTTTGAAGCAAGGTTGGTGTTCTAATTTTCGCTTTCTCATCCATCCCTCCCATCCATTTCTCGAGGATGGATAACTTCAAAGTAGAGAGCTGCGCCTGCCACATAGAAGTTGGAAATTAAAACATAACATTATAGCACTTTGAACGCACCAATTTTTTCTAGCAATTTCGATATTCTCTTATTAGAATCAAATTTTCCGCTCCCTAAATGCAGCTACCCTGGCTGAGACCATATTAACCAAGTTGCAATGCTAGAGATCCTAGCATGAAAAGATTTTTGAAATAATTATTATTAGTTGGTCCTTAAAAATAAAAGGAGCCCTAAATTTGAAAGGCAAAGCTGGTGCGAGTTCGGCCGCTCCCCAGGACCGGCGTTTGGGCAGCTGCAGAAGATGAGCTCCTTCCTATCTCACGCCATGCCACCACAGTAGAGCCGAAACTTTATTAGCTGTCTGTTTTGTGAGTTGCTTATTCCTCCTCTTCCTCCATCTGACGTTTTTGTTCATATCATATGTAAACTCTTGTGTGATGCATTAAACAAGTTGTTCCGTTGGTATGGTACACATACCAAATTACTGCTACTCTTTGTCCCCAACTGTTCTCGTTTATTCACTTCCGTCCTTTCTTCTCCCCGAAAATAAATTAAAAAAAAAAAAGGAAGCAGCGGTAGTCAATTTATGAGGAAACTGGCAGCCGGTGCCTCCATCTGTGAAGAAAATGATAGCTTTTGTGGCTACCATTTTCTATTGTAGTTCTTCGAAGATACTCTATCTATCGAATTTTGAGTCAGGGGGCCAATTTTCTCGTTTTCATTATTCCGTTAACGACAAGCAGGAGAAGCTAAGAGGAATTAGGGAATTTGTAATTGAAGAATATCTGCAAGCGGGAGGAATCACGAGTGTTATGGCACGTGATTTGAATGGCGATTAAATGTGAACTATGTATGACAAGTAAATATCGGCATATTGATTAGTAAGCTTTACAAATGGACAGGCTCGTTCTGTGTCTTACCCAACTCACGATGCGCAAATTGATATCTCATTATAAAGGGAAGCATCTAAACGGCACTGCTAAAATCTGTTACGTTCACGAAGGAGAGACTATATTCATTGCCATGCGGCCCATGCCTTCTCAAGTATTGAGGCATCCGCTGAAGATTGGAGTCTCATCTCCAAAGACGCAAGGCACTGTGCTACAGAAGAAAGCATTCGGCTTCTTTTGTAGAATTTTACTTGGGGATGTATTAACGGGACAAAAGTACAGGAATAGGAAATCAAGGTTTCTGGAACTTGTTCCCATTTCTTCCTGAAGCATCTGCTAGCATGCAGAGCTTATGGAAAGCATTCTGCACTTAAATTTGATTTAGATGTCTATCAAGAGTATCCAGTGGCCGCAGATTTCCTGGATACAAAAGGAAGGAGATAACAATGCTGCGTTGAATAACTTGAAAGGCATCAAATGTTATACTTTTTAGCTGTATAAGGAATTTTGATATCTTATAATGTGGTAGTCGCTAAATCGTGCTACAGCTGCTCTGATTACTAGAGCAAGGAAGGTACCCAGCAACCATAACAGGAATATAATGAGGATTTTACAAGAACCGAAAAATGAAAGGATTTCTATGTTCTGAACATGTGTAATTAGGGGGAAACTACATATATAAATAGGGAAGCATGTTCTGTCTACTACATCTATTATTAGAGGGAGTCTAACAAAGGTCCAAATTAGGAACCGTACCTAATAACTGTTTTGAGATATAAGGATGATCTTGGATAAAGAGGTTGTAGCGCCACAAGACAGGAGAAAAATGTTGCGCCAAAAATAACCAAATGCACCTGAGGTATCTTTCCAAATATGGCATTCAACTGTACTCCTCATTCCGCCGAGAACAAAATTAGATTATGGTAGCTTTTCCCTGGTCATCATATCCGTTGATGGATAATTTGGCCAGCTATCACAAATTCACCGCGTCTTCTTTATATATATGTACACCCACATATACATCCTGTTCCCCATAAGCATTGGACAGAAGAAAATCAAAATCCTCTCCTCTCCATTTCTGCTTCTTCCCTGCCCTCTTTGAATAGAAGAGGAATTTCGACATCTGATCCAATGGCGGGCGGAGGAGTCGTGAGCAGTGTTGGAGGGAAAGATTACCCTGGGAAAATGACCCTCTTTGTCTTCCTTGCATGCCTCGTGGCATCCTCCGGCGGTCTCATCTTCGGCTATGATATCGGTATTTCAGGTAAAGCTTTAAAATTTGACTAAATCTTTTCCATTTGCTTTGATTTCAGAATTTCATGTTGAATCTCTGATGGCAAATTCTGTATTAATTTTCAATGCAAAAGGCGGAGTGACGTCAATGGATTCCTTCTTGTTGAAGTTCTTTCCCTCCGTGTATCGTAAGGAGAAGCAGGATACGGGCATCAATCAGTACTGCAAATTTGACAGCCAGCTCCTGACTCTCTTCACATCTTCTCTCTACTTAGCTGCCCTGATTGCATCATTCTTTGCATCAATGGTGACCAGAGTGTTCGGAAGGAAGTGGTCCATGTTTAGCGGCGGCGTCACCTTTCTTATCGGTGCTGCCATTAATGGTGCAGCAGAGAATGTGTTCACGCTCATCCTCGGCCGCATCCTTCTCGGTGTCGGTGTGGGTTTTGCCAATCAGGTGAGCACAACAGTAGTTTCATAGTAACATCGCTAGTACACGAAGCTTTCGGACAGTTCATACGGAATCACCGCCATTTGCTACATGCATAATGGTGTTATTAATTTTGCTTTCTCTACGTACATTCAATGTTAGCAATAAAGTTTAACAACATGAAAGTGAAACGATACCGCCACTAATCATCATCATAATCAAAAGATGTGAATAAAGACGCAGAATCTACACTAGTACTTAATTTCACTCATAGTTTTACATAATTATATGAAGTACGTGTAGTCTGAGTATTGACCAAGTCGTCATTATATTCTTTGCTTCGGTATCAGTCTGTGCCCGTGTACCTCTCAGAGATGGCACCGCCCAAACTCCGTGGTATGCTTAACATTGGATTTCAACTCATGATCACAATTGGAATACTAGCTGCCAACCTCATCAACTACGGCACCGCGAAGATTGCTGGCAACTGGGGTTGGCGTGTTAGTTTGGGACTTGCTGCAGTCCCTGCTGCCATCATCACCCTCGGCTCCCTTCTCCTCCCCGACACCCCAAACTCCCTCATTGAGCGAGGGCACACAGAAAAAGCTAAAGAAATGCTTTTGAAGATCCGCGGCACTAAAGATGTTCAAGATGAGTATGATGATCTCGTGGCCGCCAGTGAGGAATCCAAAGGAATCAAGCATCCATGGAGGAATATACTAGAAAAGAAGTATAGGCCGCAACTTACCATGGCCATCCTCATTCCTTTCTTCCAGCAGCTCACAGGCATTAATGTTATCATGTTTTACGCACCGGTTCTCTTCAAGACCATCGGTTTCGGCGATGATGCGTCTCTAATGTCCGCTGTTATCACCGGCCTCGTCAACATGTTTGCCACATTTGTCTCTATTGCTACTGTTGATAAGGCAGGTCGCAGAGTGCTTTTCCTGCAAGGCGGCACGCAAATGCTGATTTGTCAGGTACGATCTTACCACCAAAAATTAATTAGCTAGTTAAATCGGTAATTATATTAGTTGTTGCACCCACTGTTGTTTAAATTGTGAGCAGCGTACACTGTTGTTTATATTGTGAGCATGCACTTTGGCATCCTAGTAGATGACTCTTTTAAAATATTTAGAGAGTTAATAATTCTTAAACTAAGTTAAATCATTTAATAATAGTTAAACTTAGGATTTTCAATAACAGCAACAATCAGCTCCCAATATCGCATAAAATTTGCACTAGTCCTGCTTGCTCGCAAGGTAAAAGAGCAGATAGCATATGAAATAACAGTTTATACTTATCGATAGAACCAAAAACTCTTGCCGTGCAGATCATTGTGGGCACTTTGATTGGCGTAAAATTTGGGACAAGTGGGGTGGCCACTCTATCCAAGGGATACGCGGGCTGCATAGTGCTCTTCATCTGCGCGTACGTGGCTGGCTTCGCGTGGTCGTGGGGACCGCTTGGCTGGTTAGTTCCCAGTGAGATCTTCCCTCTGGAAATCCGGTCTGCCGGACAGAGCATCAATGTGTCCGTGAACATGTTCTTCACCTTCATTATCGGCCAGGCCTTCCTCACCTTGCTGTGCCGCATGAAGTTCGGACTCTTCTATTTCTTCGGCGGGTGGATGCTGATCATGACCACTTTTGTAGCCTTATTCTTACCGGAGACAAAGAATGTGCCCATCGAAGAGATGATACTTGTGTGGAAGAAGCACTGGTTCTGGGGCAAATTCATCAGCATCGAAGATGTCCACGTTGGGAGTAATTCGAAGGCGGCTGGCGTGTGATTCAAATTCAAGATAAACAATCGAATGGTATCGACTTGTCAAACTGGTGGATGTTTGGTAGCTCTACGAGGGCCGACTCTTTTGTGCCTGATCTTCTGGTTTCATCGGCGTAGTGCGGTACACGGTAGATTTGCCATTTTATTGTCACAGCTTTTGAGACTTTGAGACATAAACGCATATTGAAAGATCCACCAATATCTGTTCTATACACGAGGAGGGAGGGGGGCACAAATTTTGTATTCTTCTGATCATTGGAAATAAAAATGAACTGATTGCTTCTGTTCCATCAATGGTTTTCTTTTTTATTGCCGAACCTCAGTTATTTGTTCTGTGATTATCCTCTCGTTTGCCCCATCTAATGTATCGGCCAACCTGCATCGTGTGGGTGCTCCGGGCATTCATCATGTACTGAGATTATACAATTGCAGCTGTCGACGGGCCTCCGATCGCCGTATCAACTACACGTACGTACACCTGGCCGGGTTGATCTGGAGGGTATAAAAGTAACGAAGAGGAAAAAAAAAACAGTTGGATGTCTGTCCAAATAGAATCTTGTTCGTATCAGTCTTATTGATCAAGTACCGTTCGCACCTCAAAAGATTATGAATGTTCTTTCGGCAAATGCCGCCTGGAGAGAACGAATCACAGAACAAAAAATTAACTAATCGGAACAATTA